>NW_007578277.1:144425-180539 GCF_000690725.1 Stegastes partitus
AACTTGTAAAAATGGATGTATAATGTTGTGCAAAATGTGTGTTTGACCAATCAGCAATGTTTTTTTGTTTTTTTTTTAAAGCCCTGACAGGTGCTGAACCTTCCAAAAGAAGGATGTAAGGAACACTGTCACCTTTACATTAGAATCAGAAGTATTTATGTGAAGTAATCTAATAAAATGTGCTAATATCAAAAATCTGACACTGACATGAAAAACAAAACAAAAAATCTTATTACCAGCATTTGCAACTCCTGCTTCACTTATAAAATATCACAGAAACATAAATAACACTCGTGACTGTTCACACATCAGATCAAGCTGGTTAGCTTTAGTGCTAAACCTGCAGACACTAGAAGACAAACAAGTTAGTGAATGTTGTTACGTATATGTGAGTGTTGATGATAATACATTTCATTTTGATGTAACTGCCAGCGGTTGCGCGCTTTCTGAAAAGTTTGTGGAAGTCGTCTTTTCACCGAGTGCCACACAACTCTACAGTCTAAAATTAACGATGGCTGTTTTCCACTTGAATGGCTGATTGGGGACTCTTGATGAAACAGAGCCAACACTAATGTTATTAATTCTACCTCTACTTTTCCTGCTGTGAAGTCCAAATATATGAAAAAGAGTCTATTCCGTCCCTCAACATATGCTGTTCACAAAGTCCCCTCCGTCTACAAATGTATGTAGCAATGACCCAGTTTGCTCGACGCGCCGGCATCCTTCCAACTCGACGCTCATTGATGTTGATTTTTTTTTTGCAGCTATAGACCAAGATATTGTTTTGTGAAGTAGCATTAAATACCCTAATTGCAGTTTTAACACAACACTGGGTCACCGGGGGACGTTTTGACCCATAATCCTGCTCAGGGATTTACTAACGTTTTCCCAAATGACATTTTAATGCTGCACAATCCCGAACCATGTGGAAAAAAATGTGCCAATCTAGATCAAGTCAACAGAACCTCATTTGATAGAAATTTAACAGGACTTATGCAGACTTACACTCTATTTAAAAAGTTATATACCTCCCATGTGTGACTCCAGTTTTCATTTTCAGTTCAGTCTTTGAGTAGTAGTTTGACAAGTGCTTTCCAACTTTCCTCAAATTGCACATACTTTCAGTCTGGGGTTTTTTATTTTTCTTTAGCTTTGTGTTTCCTTACTTTTCAGAGCAAATATATCTACATCTGACTTGATAAACAATCTGCAGCTTTCAAGTACAGTTCGATTGATAAAGGCATCAATGGAAATGTTCTCATCCAGTTTTCTGAAGGTTTTTTTTTCCAAATAACTTTCTAAGTGGGCGCAAATCAAGCAGCAAAAACAATTATCACAACACCGCAGACGCCCCTGAACATGCACAACTAGCCCAAACTCTTTGTTGCCTCACATTGTGCACTCTCTCTGCATTCTCTCTACAGGATACCGTTAAAGACGAACCACCACGAGGCTAAAGGATGTGTTTGATGTTAAAAGCTGCACTTGTTTTTATTTATTTTTTAAGAGATAATAACCCACAACAGCACAGCAACCCGATTATACATGTTACAGCAGCATATTGTATACGGCCCTCAAGCCAGTAATGAAGACTGTATGGAGGTATGTATATATAATAAAAGTGGGAGAAAAAAAAAAAACTATCATTATGCACTACAGCACATTTGGCGCTGCGCTAAAACTCACTTTGCCTTTGTGGGTGAAAATGGCTCTCTGGGGATTTCACTTTGCAAATACTAAAATGTGTTACTGCAATATAAATCTGGTATAATGGCAAAAGTGTGCATGTAAGGAAAGCTGGGGTGCAGCCTGCAGTGCAGAGCAGAGAGAGAGGACGGAGCTGCATCGTTAACTTAAGTCCTGCACTAAAAAAATCAAGTTATGTCCTCAAATGTATTTATATTCTTCTGTTAAAGAAAAAACTAAATTCACAATAGTCACTCAAATAACTAGAAACTGGAAAAAGTAATAACAAATAAAAATTTGCTAAATTATAATTTAGTGAAATAAAACATTGCTTTTGAATTGTGGTTGAAAAGAATAATTTTTAAAAACAAAACTGTTCCAGACGAATTAGAGCACTTAGTTGATGAGCAGTGGGCCAGAATAGCTGTCAACAGGTGCAGAAGTCTGACTGAGAGTTACAGAAAACACTTGATTGGCTCAAAGGGTTGTTCAATAAAATATTAGTTTACGGATCCCATCATGCTTGTTTGCATTTTAAAAAAAAATTATTTTATATTTCTGTTGAACCACAATTCAAAAGCAATGTCATGATTTTCATTCCATTTTTATTCATTATTACTTTTGTCAATTTCAACTTATTTCAGTGTTTTTTTCCTTCTTTAATGGGAGGGTATGAGTACATTGGAGGACGACTGTATGCATTAACACAAGAATGCACTTAAAGCATTAAAAGTTACAGCACTTCTATGACTTATGCTGTTAAATATTAGATCATTAGATCATTAATAGTCAGTAATGTAAAGAGGGGGATTTGCAGCTGTACTTGGTTGAAGTGGAGCTTATTTTAAACTCTGTTCTATCGACTTTTTTTTTTGTGCAGGGATTGTTAATTTGGACCCACCAGAGCTCGGCTCCGTCTCCATCACAGCATCACAAACCCACGAACAACTCCAGAAATCCAATTTCAGACACTGTGTCGTGCTGAACAAACAAATGGAGTATGTCGCCTTTGTGGGTTTTTTTTGCCGTTTATTAAACAGCTGTAGCATCACACAGCAGCATAAATCCTAAGTTGTGCACATCCAGCGCAGGTGACGACACTGTTGACTTCAACCTCCTGACATGTCATAAACTAAATGCTTTTCTGCGAGCAGCTGCTTCTACGGTGGAATTATTGTGTCGAATGCAGCACCGTCAGAGCTGTCTGGTGGAAATACATGAATTAAATATGCAGCAGTCAGTTTAATAATGAAAAACAGTTTAGTGGGGATAGTCAGGTTAAGTCAATGCAAGCAGACGTCTGTTTTTTCATGTATGGCAGGATGGAAAAAAAACAGGCTTCCACTGCAGTGTGTTTGGCTCTATGTAACCAGAGGGTTTTACTGCTGTCCTTTGGTAGTTCACAGTGCTTCAGGTGAACCGGTTTTGCTTCAAATTCATTTACATAGTTACCAAATGAAAACTATACAAACAAAATTAGATAAAGAATGAGAAATATCTGGAATCTCCTGGGGCTGCAAGGTGGTGCAGTTGGTAGCACTGTTGTCGGTTCACGTCCCGGTAAGGACACTAGGATCTTTCTGTGTGGAGTTTGTGTGTTCTTTCCGTGCAGCGTGGGTTCTCTCCGGGTTCTCCGGCTTCCTCCCACACAGTCCAAAAACATGTTGAGGTTAATTGGTGATTCTAAATTGTCCGTAGGTGTGAATGTGAGTGTGCTTGGTTGTCTGTCTCTAAGTGTAGCCCTGTGATAGACTGGTGACCTGTCCAGGGTGTCCCCGTGACCCTAATGAGGATTAAGCGGTGTATAGATGATGGATGGATGGAATCTCCTGAGTAGAAGCTGGATATGTTGATAGATTCAACCTGAGACTTCTGATTCTGAAATGAGACTAAGACAGTGGAGGTGAATGGAATGTGGTTTGTGCTGCAACATTTAAAAACATTTAGAAAACTGAGCTGCAACCTGTCTTTCTAGAAACCTCGATGTTTTTGCTTTGGACGATCCACAGCAACAGAACAAAATGTTTACAGTTTGAAGCCCAAAGTAACCGCTTGGGTTGTAAAAGTTCTGAAAATAGTGAGAAATGCAATAACAAGTGCTCTAATTGATATCAAAATAGTTTCAGGTGCACTTGTACCAACTGTTGGGTCATTTTATTTCATATTTTATAAGTTCTACATGTATTTCATGTGCAAGAATCTTAACAGTAACTAAAACTGTCAAGATAACTGTAATAAGGAAAATAGAACAATATCTCCTGCTGAACTGTAGCAGAGTAGAAGCCTTAAGTGTTATGAAAAGAAAACAAACCGTATTTCAGTACAGCATATGACTAAATGTAGTTAAATCACTAGTACAGGTAAAAAAATAAAAATAAAAATAGCAGCTTGGAATTACTTTAATTGTTTATTAAGATATAAAGCAGGCACATTAATATAAGAAATGTGTGCACTAATAAGTCAGCTCTCATAACAAAACAAATCCACAGCAAAGTAGTTTGATATCACTCCAGATTCAAATCCAAACAATACAGCAAAAGATGAACGTTGAGGGAAAAAACAACAACCTACTGAAAACACTTGGTTCTATCGTAAAAATATTTACCTGTCAAATAACCATACGTGCCCGTCCTTCTATAGTTCACAGATGTCAAAAAAGCAAAACAAAGTTTCATCCCCAAGACTAAAGCAGCAGGATTTCAAAGCCTTGTTGTCGACCAATGCAGCGCTATGCAGCACAACACTATGCAAGACCTGAAAGCACACTGCACCGAGCGACTCATAGCAGACGGTTTACCTCCACGTTAAAACACAAACACAAACAAAACAACATTTTCTTTTCATTTTAAAGCTCCAACATCTGGCAAGTTGTTTTCTAGGGTTTTTATAAAGATTGTGCATGACATGACATAAAAACTTGATTAGTGTTCAAGCATCAGGAGAAGGAATACAAACAATAAACAGAGTTTAAAGGCAGTGGAATCGCCTCCTTTCCTTGCCAAACTCTGAGCTGTAAAGAGAAAAACATATTGATCCCTCAATTTGGACACATTCAGAATGTGGAGGTGTTTGGTCTCATTGACAGTTAATGAAGCTTGTCGGCTCTGGACTGTACCGACACACGGTCGGCTCGTTCCTCAGCCCGCTGGGTTCTCCCAGACACAGAGGGGTTGGCGCTAATTTACAAAGTTTGACTGAACTGGGAGGATGAGTGTGTCTGAGCACCGGTTATGTAAGAAAATACAAGGGTGACAAGAATAAGTTATCCCCTTTGGTTTTGTGAACATAAAAGAAAAACATGAACTGAGATGGTTAAATCGTATTAAAAAAAGAATCAACATTTAACATCCACATGTTACAGGGATGTGAATCATTAGTCAGAAAGCACCGGAAATAACCTTTAGAGTCAGTTGAACTTGTTGCGACCGTTTCTCGCGGCATAACAAAGTGTGTATAGAGAAAGATGCAGGCACACGTGGAAATATCTTGAATCTGGTTGATGAACCAAACCATGATGAAATCGACCAGTTAGCCCAGCACATCCACATTAACTACAGTTATTGCTCGAGTTAAAATAAGGCAGTTGAAATTTTGCATAGTTGATATTTGCAGTATTTTGCCATAACCGGACATTATAATGGAGAACACCAGAGACCCCGTAGTTTTACTGTAAAACTGGTTAGAATACAAAATAATCAAAAGCCTCTTGGAATTAGTTCCTATACCTATCAAACCCACTCTGTTTTCTCCCATACACATGAGAGAAAACTAGAAATATATATAAAAAATGCCTTTGTCCAGTAGATTTCCCTCTTAGCTGCAATTACCAATGAACAGAGTTAACGCTACAGACTACAGCAATGTACAACTTGTGGAATACAAATGAATCAGTGGAGGAATATAATGGGTCAAACAGACGAGATGTCTATGGAAAGACAGAAGGAATATGTTGAAACGTTTTCTCTTTGATAGAACGATAAGCTCAATCTATATATAAACTCATTGGTCATAATTCTGTGATCTCTTGAATCAAATAAAGGAGAGGGCTGGGCTTTAGATACTATCCATGGCTTTAAACTCGCTCAGAGCCTGCACAGGGTTGATGTGCTTCTTGTGGGAGGATCTCTTGACTCTGTTGGTCTGCCCATCATCCTGCTTCTCTCGCTTCACCAGCGGCTTCTTCTCGGGAGCTTTCATCCTCCAGGAGATCGCCGGCATATTCAGGGACTCCATGCCTTTGTTCTTTTGGTATTTAGTGGACGCCACGTAGGAGGCCTTGACGGTGGACACCACGGTGTTCATCAGGTTCTTCGCCGCTTGAATGAGGGACATGGCGCTGTCCAGCTGATTACAGGGAAGAGGAGCGAGAAGAGAAAAGAGACATTCTTGTAAGACGGTGAAAACAAAGGCGCTTCCTTTTAATGAGCTCGGTGCAGAATTCACATAGAGTTAAAAGTAAACGGTATCCATCCCCCTCATGTCCTCCAGTTTTGTACCGAGAATTTGCTGGGGAGAAACCGAAACTCGAGTGTTTGTACTGCGGCGTTAACAACCGTTTCCTTGTCTGGCATACAAACATATGTGACAAATTTTAGAATATGTAAAAAGGTCACACTAATTTAATCTCCACACTTTAATAGCCCCAGAGACTCTGGTGACACTTCGCTGGAAGAGTTGGAAGCATATTCTCATTTCAGCCCCACAGAGAGGAAGGAGGAATTCATTATTTCGCGCACAAAGAGCCAACGTTCATTAATTAATTTAAATGGCGAGTAAGTGGTTAATTCATGCTTAAAAGGGTCTGTAAACATTGGCTGTGTACAGTGTTATCTTAGGTGGTAAAAAGGTTAGCAGACACTTGGGCAGCATTAGTCCTTTCTAGCACAGTCATTAATTCTGTTATCTGTTTACTCAATTTAAAATATAGCGTACAAATTACAGTGCACAGAATGAATCATTAACAACAACCAACAGCTAATGTCATTTTGTTGTCATATTTTCAATTTATTTGGGCAATAAGAGCTAATAAAACTAAAGAACTTCAGAAAGTAGCCTTCAAGCACAATATTAAGGGCGTCCAGTGGAGATTTCATCATAAACAAACACAGCTCTGTTTACACTGAGTGTGCATCTCCAAAAGACATCGTGTGTACCCATAAAGCTTCAGAACAAAATGGATTTTCTGCCCTGTTTGCATCAGTTTTCACTCTTCTTTCGGCACTTTGCTACTTTAGAAATGGTGTTTCTGCCAACTAGTCTTACCTGGGTTAGACGAGATAGTTGAATTTATTTTAAATAGAATTAATCCCCCATTTCAACAGCTCTGCTGCTTATTTTATAGGGCGTACACACCCAGAGAGACCAGCAGCAATGTGGCACACAGACACCACGCTGAATGTCGATGAAATTACCTTGGTAACCAGAGCTGGGAATGTCCACTAGTTACCAGCAATCAGCTACAAAGCGACGGGTGAGGAGTGAATCGTTTACTGTGTGGACGAGGCTTTCCTGTGAGGTCTCAATGAAGACAATATGTGCCTCGTGGCTAAAATGAAGCTGAACTTACCCCAGAGACAACCAGCTCTCCTCCCAGGTTCTGAACCTCAGCCTTGACTTTGCTGCAGATGTTGAGCTGGTGGCAATACAAGGCGATACGCTGCAGGTAGGCGATCAGATCCTGCTTACAGGTGGAGTCTGGGCACTGCAAGGGAGAAAAACAATGCGCAAATGTCACATGTAAACATCAGTATGTAACTGTGGTCTGTGGTAATAATGCAACCTGTTTGCAGGAGGTATTATGAATCAGTTTTTATCACTTCAGTCACTTGCTGGCACAACTGCTTCTGAATATTTATGCGCTTCTACAGAGGCAATGATCCCACACTTTATCAAGATAAGATAGTAGCGGTGTGACAGGTAAGGTAGACACCCACATTAGGAACGTGCACAGAGCCAAAATGACAAACACACGCCCACAACCTGGTAGATTGCTAACTCATCTTCACAAGGTTAGGCATGATCAAGTCACACAGAATGCAAATTGTACTAGGGAGGCAAACAACGCTGTCAATCAATCGGTGGTGGTAATAATCTGGTGTGAAGTCCTGGAAACAAAACTACCTGAGGAGAAGCACTGATCATCAGTCGCCAGTGTTTTTCACATTATCACCACAGTTGTCAGCAATCTATATTTTTTAGACAGAAAAGTTTTGAAATCCTCCATCCCAACAACTTAAACAATGACCTTAGGTGTGAAGGTGCAAATAAACTGCTTAGGGCTGGAAAAGCACTCAAACGGGCCTCGGTAAATACAATTAATTTTGAGAGAAAGCATGCAATGGATGAGAGAAAGCTTAAAAAGTGTGGCAAAACAATTTTGAGGTTCAGTTCCAAGTTGAAAAAGCCTCTTAGTTTTGTTTACAACGAGGCATAATAGTACTGTCAAAAGTCAGCTCGGAACAAAAAACACAACACACTGGAGCCATAAAAAAAATCCATCAACTTCAAGAAACCCAATAAATTATCATAAAACCCACTTGAAAGTGGCAGTATGTGAAGAGCTTCACAAATGCAGCTCATTTAGCAATGGTAATCTTTTTGAATTATTTCATCTCATCATAATTAGACTTGGGTTCTACCTTAGAATGCCATTTCCAATCCCTTTTCTGGTTTGCTAAACAAGCCCCCTGCCAGCATAGTAATTAGGCCACAGTACTCTTCTTAGCTGCTCATCAAGTGAAGGATGTAAACACTCTGATGGGGCTCTGACGGTTTACATCAGATCAGAGTGACCTGAGTCACAAAAGGTATGTCAGCAATGATCAGCAGACTGACTCTGTTATGAACAATGTGAGGCTGGCAGCTTTTTACATCACTACGAAACTATCTCTACCTATAAAAAGAACTGCGGTGGCTGTGTAAGTGGGCGAGCCAAGAGAAAATACTGACGAAAACACCAGGATTTGCAGGTGCATGGCTGTCTGAAGGAGGAGTCCTTTGGTAGCTGTTAATTCTGAGTGCAGGTAAAAGGTGAAAGGGAGGTAATAGCAGCCAAACTTTTAATTGATGAAGTCTCTGCAGGACAGAGCTGGCGAGGTTCGTGCTGTAGAACCTGGATGTGAAAGAGTGATTGCTTGTCTCCATACAAAATGAATGGGTATTCTGTCTTGTTATAAGTGAGCGAAATGACACAGTGAGCGGGCATCATAGTATTTTCCGTCTGTCAATAATGGCCTTTATCGCCACTTGAGTGCTCTAACCCAACATAAGGTGACAAAACCCCTGTTTTCTTTTCTCTATGCAAAGGAAGGAAGTGAAAACATGACTGGGATCAGGATTTTTGGACACTTCAAACAGACTACGACTTATGATGCGTCTAATCCTGCTGAGCACATCAGTATCCCTGGTGGGAGTACAGAGTGCTTCACTGAATATAGTGCACTCACTCCCAGACATACAGCCATGCATGCATGCATTGACACACTATCCCAGCCAGCACATTCCTACAGCGTACATCAGCGATGGAACATTACAGGAGACAAAAATCATAACTAACACATATAGGGCGCAAAAATGAATACAACAAAACCCATTACCATTCTCAATGTACTTATTGAGGGCTCTATATATATCATGAGCATTTCAAGAAAATTGTCTAATTCCTGTCTATCCTCGCTGCCATCCACTCCAGATTAATAGAAGGACAGGCTAAGTAGGGAGGACTGAGATGTAAGAGTTGACATTCTATTAAAGAAAGGTATGCAAGAGGAGATGAGGGGAAAGAGGGCTGGAGGGGATGATCATCATACAGGAGAGGACTAATACATGGCTGTTAGACCGGAGAAAATGGGAGAGGGAGGAAGGTTAAAAAGAAGAGGAAAGAACCAGAGAAAAATAAGTAGGAGAAAAGACAGGGATGAAGAGTGAGCCAGAGGGGGAACAGTGTGGAGGAGTAAATAAGGGGGAGAAATCCAACTGGGGAAAAGGAACGTAGACAAGAGGATTCAACTGTAGTTGGGAGGGGCGTTTAAGTCAGAGAGGGAGAAAGAGAGCGTGCATGTGTGTGTGTGTGTGTGTGTGTGTGTGTGGGTGTGTGTGCGTGTGTGTGGGTGTGTGCGTGTACAGATGCACACATGCAATAGCAAAGACCTGAGATGAGGCTGAATGCAGCAGCCATGCTAATGAAGGCTTGGGGAAGTATTCAGACGGCTGAGAGCAGGGCACTGTGAAAGCATCACTTGTGCTCATACTCAGCTCAGCTGCTGGCTTCACTCAGCACTCAGGAAACTCTGCAAGGCTGCTCCGACTGTGACATGTGAATACATAAGCTGCACAGGGAAGAGACAAGAACACCTTGGATTGTTTTGGTAATGCAAATAGAAGCCCTGTGCGTGATTAGTGAGGGTGGTAGTCACAATATGAGGATTGTTTCCGAGACTGCGGTACCTCACTGACTGCATTCACTCTGCTGCATAAACGCTCCCAGAAACCAGACGTATCAGTGGCAACTCCCATTTTACCAAGACATCCTTTAGGTCTCTGCTTTTGTACTTAATGCTATGAATAATTAATAGCGCAAACAACACATAGGGCATGTAATTGAGGTGTATTTGTTCAGCCTATATGTTGCTGTATCCGCAAGCTGTGCAAACGCCATTACTCAGCAGTCTGGTCCAAAATCTTGCCTCACTATTTAAACAATTCATTTCCATTTCACAAAACAGAATCTGCTCTTGCATGAAAAAGACTTATTGCCTTTAACTACTACTAACACATCCCTGCATTTTTTGTGTTTGTTCTGAGTGCTGTAAAATGTGCTGCCTGTAAAATGTCCTCCAAGCCTCTTCATACAGCCTCTTGCCTTTTCCACATGCTGTGTGGCCAGTTACAGACTGGGACAGTTAACCTTGCTTGGTCAGCTACTATTGAGAGATGCTAAAACAGGAAGAGGCGCACTAGAGACTTCATAACACAACTCCAGATATCTTTTCAAGGCAAACTAATAGAAAAGGTGAGTCACCATCTTTCAAAAGGAGCCAGCAGCACAGGCAGAAATGTCAATGATTCTTGTGTAGGTGCTCTTACCCCTTCACTGTTTGCTTTAAGTACCTTTTTTTTGAAAAAGAAAGGCGAAACAAAAGGTGATGCTGTGTCCAAGGACAGCAGATCATTATTCTAATTCACTAATTGAATCTCTCAAGTAACAATGCCTTACGTGACTTGTAGTGTATTCCCTCTTTATAAGGGTTTCACTGTGTAAAGTGAGTGGGTAGCTCTTCCTTTGTTTTGTATTCTTTAGCATTTAAGCTGTTGCTCTAGAGCAGTTCAGAGCACAGTGAAAACCAAAGCAATTTTTTTTCTCGCAGTCCACACAAAAGAAACTGACATAAGACTGAGGATGACCGTGCAGGATGCTGAATGAAACTATGTGCCTGTTTTATCTGTTGAATAACAATCTAAATGATACAAGTGATGATCAGGACGGTCAGGTCCCATCATTGCAAATGCCATGCAGTTCCACTGAATTCCATAATACAGAGCAGAGACACTCTGCTGCCGCCGTCCAGCGCTGACCTTTCAGGACACATCACCCAGAGGAAATGCCAATTTCCAATATTTACTGACAGGGCAGCCTTCTAATGTGCTGCTGCCAGCAACCTGTTGGGAAGTGCCATGGGGCAGTCAAGTGTTTTCTGATATGTTTGTTTTTCAGTCTCTTCCTGTCATGAGAAAATTTACACTCCCTTTGTCCTCAGAGTCAAAGCGAAGTGATTCTCCGTGTTTTTGCTCATCTGCATCTTTATTCTCTGACTTTGATGTAGTCACTAAAGCATGCAAAAAATAGCAACAACCTAAATTTAAGCCCTGTGATTGCGGTTATCTCACTTAACCTA
Organism: Stegastes partitus; assembly: GCF_000690725.1. Taxonomy (NCBI): domain Eukaryota; kingdom Metazoa; phylum Chordata; class Actinopteri; family Pomacentridae; genus Stegastes; species Stegastes partitus. The sequence continues at coordinate 156,005 of NW_007578277.1, forward strand.
CAGGATCTATTTATACTACTCAATAATTAAGATGAGAAAGAACACTGAGAGGTGCAGCAGGGCAGTAAAAACAGAATTAAGTACTGACACCTATACCTCAACCCTATGAATAACCCTGCGTCATAACAAAATGACAGCCCAATTTGTTCTTCTGCCACAGTTAAAAGACAAGCTCAAACAAACAAAAAGCCCATTCAGGTGAGCTTGGCTGTGTGATGTTATAAGTGGATTTTTATAGCTCAAAGCGAAACAAAGAAATCCAAAACCTTAGACCAGCGGACATGCTTCCCCATTCGGCTGTATTGCTCTAATGTATACAGTTGTATACAAAGGTTTGCTCACCCCTGGGCAAATTACTATTTTGGTGATTTTTGAAGTGAAAATAAGTAAACATAAGCAGCAGCAAGCAGACACTGAAAAATGTAAATGCACAGCCACCGTTCACTTCAAAACAAACAAAATATACAATCGGTAAACTTGACTACTGTGTGCCTGTGTCTGTGGCAGAAGGTTGCGAATAGTTGACCAACATGAGAAAGGACCTCCAGGACAAGCAGCCACCGGGCACTTTTATCTGCCTTCACATCTCAAAACTGCCACAGGGGTTGCAGGAACGCAGAGATAAATGAGAGATATAGAGTGTACTTTGTACCACTTGGAAAAATAGTGTGACTGAGATCCATGGCAAAGTTTAAGGAGATACAGGAAACAAAGCACTGGAAAGACCGTTCTGTTTCTTTAGGCAAGAGCGGAGAGAGGAGATAAGGCTATGCAGGGACAGGAAATGATCAATTCCAAGCTGTGGTCTCTACACACTTCAAGATAAATACACAGCAAGTAACAAAATGTTTACAATTTTAAAAGGAATTTTTAAAACTTGTAAAAACAGTGGCAATGAGTGCAATAGGGGAAAAAAATCACTCTGTAGTATAAGAATGGAAGGAAGAAAGTGAATTTCAAAAATTAATGTGCAAAGACATTTAACAGAGTTTTACTGCTGGATAAAACCTAGAATAAAGCAGACTTCCTACTAGCAAGACCTCTGACAAAGGTAAGTAGTGCTGCTAAGTGGGCTTTGCGGTTCACGTTACCTGTAAAGCTCATTCTTTTCATTTTGTTGGTCTGGCAAAGATTCGGTTACTGTTGAAGGGCTAAAAATAAATCTCCCATGGGGTATCAATTTCAATCACGATTCATTTCAAACTAAGTGATGATAGCCAGATCTGCTCACTGCGCCTGCTAAAAAGATGCTCCATATTTGGATCGGGCCAATTCAATCACACTGGCACTTGGGAATGTTAATGTGACATTGAAGCAGACAGAGAGTCTGGGTATGACAGGAGAAAATCAAGCTGGGAGCAAGCAACACTGTAGAGGTAACCACAGGGACCAATTAAATGGCCCTCATCAATTTTTAATGTTCATGCTGCACCTGTCAGTCAGGCATTTTACTGTCGGGCTGGCAAAACTGATAACTTAACACGGCTGCTAGAGAATGGGCAAGTACAAAGAGCCATGTTAAAACATTTACACTTTTCACTTTGACATTTAGACCTCTGTTTCTCCTTTCTTTAAAGCTTAAAAAATGGATTAAATAACAACCACTACAGTACTTGGGCAGTGCACATACGCATGGCCTCTCCTGAAGTATCAATCCACAGGTAAGGAAGCAACAGCTTCATACAACATCTTATTATGGCATTGAGCTGTTGTGCTCCTCAGGTTCAGGATTAACAAAAAAAAACATACAAGATTTAAATTAGCATTGATAAATGCTTTCAAAACAATCAGCTGGGAGTTGATAAAACTCAATTAGCAAAATAAAAAAAGAGGGCTTCACTTGGTCGGTCTGAACTGCAGTTGGCTCAGGGCTGACCCTTGAACTGCTGAGCTGAGAATTTGTGGTCTCTCTGGGTGATTTTACTTCTCCGCTGCAGTAGGTAATTTACAACCCTGTCTGCTGTAAAGCGTCTAGGGCCAGAGCCGGGATTAGACTGTGACCAGCAACAGAGCCCATGGATCACCATAAATCTCTACTGATTGAATGCAAATTGGAAAAGTACACTATGTATGTCAGTATACATCATGAGAATAAAGCTTGCACAACAAACACACACACACAGCAAGCGCACGCCCATTCTCTAAATATGCAAGCCTTATTTTATGTGCATGTGTTTGTATGTGTACATGCAAGTGTTTATGTGGTGAGGAGGCAAGCAGCGGAAATTTATGGACTACATAGTGGCTAACACATTTGCATTATAAATCTCAATTACATAGCATTATTTGTTTACCAGCCCACTCAGATGGAATTCTCATAAGGTGCCCTGCAGAGGAAGGTCATAAATTCTTAATAAACTGCAGTGCAGACCTTTGTACAGCAATGACCTAAATCCTGCAGCTCATCTCTGCACAACACTCATTTCTTTAAATTTTAATGGGGCTCCATTACACATATTTAACCGTTTTTCAGAAACCCCAAACTAGACCAAGTCCACCTGCACACTCCTGCTGAACACAATCTTCGCGTACCGAAACACACCATGACATAGTCTTGCTAAGGAAAATGTGGGGTGAGATGCTGTGCTATCAGTCTGGGACCATCTGCCAATGTGTTTTATATGAGGAGCAAACCCTCACAGGCCCTGCAGGCCAGAGGCACAGAGCGCAAGTGATTAATATGCCTAGGTTAATGAGCAGTCCCAGCATTGCCTTTGCTCCTCTGACTCTGTCAGTATGTGCGCAGCCTCATAGTGATTCACTTAACTATGGCTACTGGAGTATGTGGACCATCCCAATGTGCCATGCCTTTGCTGTAAGTGGGCCTGTGGCATCTCCAGCTTTGTTAGAGAAATGGCCCTAAATATAAACCACCTGCGTAAATAAATTTAAAAAAACTGCCACCTGGCAATTATGCTGCTAATTAAAAGGCGAAGCACTCTTAATGGATTCATCTCTCAGGAGGGATGTACCTCTCTCCACACAAATGCACTGCCCCTTCTCTCTGCCTCTCCTATCCCTCCATCATTCTCCTCCCCTCTACCCCATGTCCATCCCTGGGAGCTCTGGCTGATGTGTTATGGGTGAGTGTCGCCTGGTCTGCTGGTGTTTTGGTCTCTGCTGAGAGAGAAAGGCTAAGAGGGACAGCTGGATGGGTTCAGAGGCTGAAGGGGTCCTCACTCTTGGCAAAGACTTCTGTTTCAACAGCCAAAGCTCTTCATTTATTCATACTTTGAGTGCTTTGAAACCCAAATCCTCTAATAGTGTGTACACACACAAACGACACATGTACAAAAAAAAAAAAATCTGATAAAGAAACGAGTACCTACAAATAGTTGAGGATGGAAAGGTAAAATAGTCACCCAAGTCTAATACATCCGTACATATGTGCCCGCAGAGAAGCATGCCAGTCAACAGACGAGTTTGTATGCAGGCCTGCACGCACAGATACGCACTCACACACCTGCACAGTCGCCCATCTGTTTTCTTTGGGGGATAACACTGTTTTCATTAAAGTGAATAAGCATCTTCAGAAGCAGCAGTGAGGCATATAAAAGTCGCTTTCCAGAGCGGCTTATTCCCTATTCAGATGATTCAAATGCAATTAGGTCAGTACAGGTAAGACTGCTACTTTGTGATAGACATGGGTCTGTAATACTAAGGATCTGTGAGGGCACCTTAAATAAAATATCAGACGTGCAGGGCTCTGGGAGGCCAGTAGCTCATTATGTCAGACTATGGGGGAGAGAACTCTGCTGAAAGCTAAATGCAGATGTTTCCAGAATGTAATGGAATAACTCAAACCCCTGCTTGTGCAGCAAATTGGAACAGGGGTAACTGTGATACCTCTTCCCCTTTGAATCAGTAAAAAAAATAAAAAATAAAAAAATATCCTGAAATCTTTTTATATAGTGTGTATAGCATTAATAAGAATTATTATTCATTTTTTGCCAACATCAGTACATGTCAAAGAAGCTATTATGTAAATTGTAATTATTAAATCAATTATTCCTCCTATTGCCTTGTCTACGAATATCTGAACTGTTTAGAGACTAATGTGTAACTATGGTTGCAAAGCTGAGCATGAATGTAATGATGAACAGGAGAAAGCATCCACATCCATGTGTTGTAGTCATCCCTGAAACATTCAATTTGAATGAACTCATTACTTAAACAGGCTTTATCCTGTGAGAACATTTTGCAAACATGTTATCACTTGTTAACAAAACAGTCAAGGGGAGAGACTTAACAAAGCCGACCAATGATATCAAAACTGAAATCCTACAGCAAACATCTAAAGTCAGTGCGTGCCTTCCGGGCCGACTCTGTGTTCGTGGATACAAGTGGCAGAAATCCACAGCTGGTGCATCTTAGCCACAGTAACAAGCGATGTCTTTACGGGAGAGGACCTCAATCTGACAAACATGTCTTGTTGCAAACATCACAACTAAGGTCTTCCTTGATTTAACAACAAAATGTATACATATTGCAGACACAGAAGCAATAAGTCTCTGCCTAAGAGATGGCACATGAATAAGTTGGGGGATAAATCATGTACAGTGTCTCCCTGAGGAGCGGTACACTGCAAGTATTTAAGTGAAATATGAGGCCATGGATAATTGAATGTGTGTTTCCCTATGTCAAAGACCATAGTCTCTGGGGTAAGGAATAGATGTGGAGCGATGATAGAATCGGGAGTTGGAGAGTAGGAGATGGAAGAATGAAAATGTTTGATCCTGAAAGAAATTGGTAAAGAGGTAGTTTCACAGATAACACAAATCACAGCAGTTGTTAGCATCTAAAAGGACTCTACAGTGTGCGTCTGCTTCTTGGATTTGCTTCTAAATGGGTAAATGAGCACAGATACAATGAAACAAAACAAAGCGCATGTGTGCAAAAAGATATTCACCGCACTAAATGTTGTTTTGTTATTGTAGATGTGGCTTAGAGAATAATCCAAAAGAAATGTTTGCCTCCTGCTCTAACTCTGCAAGTCTGCTTACACAGCGTGCTGTTAAGGGAGACTTCTGGTTTATTTCAATCTGGTGCATTTTTCCATAATGCGGCTACTGTGACTCTGCAGGTCACGGTGACTTCACACTCTTCATCTCGGTTGTAGAGATTCGGGGGAAATAAGGGTCGCATGCAACAGCTTGGGAACTCTGTTTAGTGTGGCAATTTCACATGAGCTTCCTGCAGCTTTCCAAAGAAAGTGGTTAAATCATTTTAAACATTTGTTTTCATCATGAACTAAGTTAAACACAGGAAATAGCTGTCTGGAATGGTCATTTTGCAAACTACACTGGGGAGCTTCATCCAGGGATACTTGATGGCTGCAATAATCATATCCATCAGTGCACACCGGTTTGTTTACACGTGTGAGACGGACTTCCATCTTGGTGATACTGTCTTCTGGACAATCGGCAGTTAAATGCAATGGCGAATTACCCCGTGGACAATTATGCAGACGACAGTAGGTCAATTAAGTTTGATGATTGGCTGTGTTTATTCAAACAGAAGTCCACAGATGGGGAGCTAAATCAAATGGAAGACACGAATTAGATGATGGAGGCAGAGGCAGAAAGACAACAGGACATCCTGAAAGACAACGAACCTCAGGAAACCGATGATGTTCCCACAGTCACTGCTCTTTAACGTCTCAGAAGTGACGTTTTTTAATCTTTTATTTATTTTTTCAGTGACCTGATGCCAGACTCGGTAAATCTCCATGTGTCTATAGATGACAGGAACGCCACATATGTAACTACAACCAATCAATCTGCAGCTTTAGTAAATATTGCTGTCCTGGAGGGGGTTTTTCCATCTCCCCAAAATCAACTGGAAGAAAAACGCAACACCAGAAAAAAGGTAAACTCTGCCCTCCATACTGTAAGTAAGAGCTGACGCAGTTGAATTGTCAGCTCAGGGAAGCTAAAGTCTGTGTTTACATTTGGTGAGACTCAAAAACAGATGCTAAAAATGATACCTGTAAAAATCTTCTTTCTTTGGAAAACTGCAGGGAGCTCATGCTAAATTGGCCTGCTAAACGCCATCCACTCGCTTTTTTGTACGAATCCTCTTTTCCTCAAATCTCTACAACGGAGGCAAAGACTGCAAAGTCAGCATGACACTTGGAGGCACAATAACTACATTAATGGGAAATACACCTGGTTGAAATAAACCAGAATACTCTTTTCGGGACAGCATTTATTAAGAAATAGAAGGGGTGTCAAGATGCAATTAGAATAAAAACTTTGTATTTTAAAACTCAGTGGGAGCACGAGAGCATGAAGTAGTATCACTGTACAATTAATTGGCATGTAGGTAATGAAAAACGGGCAACAACGTGAGCACTTGTACCCCACAGTCAAACCATTCACGACTCAGTGGATAATAACTAACTTCTGAGCTTCTGACCATCACAATAACAAAATGCACCCTTAATTGATACACTGTGTTGGCAGGAGCAGCACTGGTGATGTGATATGTGTTGCTATGTGCTTCTGTCTCCTAACAGCGTCAAACACAAGTGTTATTACCGGAGCACTTTGTGAGGCTATATGCTGCCTGTTCACAATAGGGAAGTAAAGTTAATGTGACACCAGAGTTGGTTTTACAAAGAAAATGACTCAATTTGTGCCTTCTCTTATTTAAAGTTTCATGTAGGTACACAGTTTGAAACCTGTACATCTGCAGTAGACACGGTACGATTAAACATGTTCGCGCTACAACTTCCTACACAAGTAATTGAAGAAATGTTGTTTTATTTGTTCTTTGTGCTACTACCCTTGGTACTAATTTATCAGGCCCTGACAGTGTCACAGTGGTACATCGCTACAACGCTAATTATATATTGAACTTGGTAGCACAAAGGTGGAGCATTCCTTCGGGATGGAGGTTCATTATGACTTACATTGTCAGCGATGGTGCGGCCCAGCTTGTCCATTCTTGATCCTGCCTCGGCAATTTTCTTGGCAGCGCTGATGACATCAGACGTATTCTTCAGTGGACCTTTCCCCCTGGGTAGAAAACGTGGAAAGATCAGTCGCTGTTTTTGATCTACTGCAGACTCATTCAATATGCAGGAGCAGCATCGCAGCCGTGGAGCGGCTGTTGGTTTTGGGAGGTTGTTTTTCGGTCAGAGGCATGAACGTATGGCGAACCATGGGAATAGCACAGTGAAACGCTACAGAAATAAAAGTGTATGCTGGTGAACAGATGCCTCCACACACCAAACACTAACACGCTCTGGCACCATGTTGTTCTGTTGGAGCTGAGAACGTTTTGTAATCTAGTTAATACAGATGGGCAGACTTCTCTCTAAAGTCTGTCCTTAAAGAATCGGGCCATGGCGGTACACCATCACACTCTTTCGTAGCACCATCATGCCTCTTATAAAACAGGGTGTTACACTATATTTTCCCCCTGCCAGTTTAGCATAACTAAATATGTTTGAGGTGAATAAATACATAAAATAAATATTACCAAAATACAGTAAATTGGCAATATGCTTAAAACTGAAAGTGGCAGCACTTTTATTCAGGCATTCTAGGGAAAACCAGATTCAAGTGGCCATCATATTATAGCAGTCAACAGTGCCATATGCTTTCCATCACAACAGAAATGCTCAGTGCAGTCTATTTGGGTCTTTTCATTCAAGCAGCTTTGAAAGGTTTATTAGAGGACTAAGATGCAAGTCGAACGGGTTTAATGTCCGTTAGTGGAGAAATATTGGATTCCCTCAAAATCACTACACGCACACACACATAAGCTTTTATTTGGATGGTGATTTTCGTCCAGGTTTGAGACAAAAGAGAGTAAAAGAAAAAGAGAGAGAAATGAAAGTAGAGAGATCAGAGTCCAATTCAATTTAAAGGCTCTGTTCATTGCCCCAACATTACACATCTATCCTTGACCCTTCTTGAGCCAAACGCAGCCCATCCCAACACAGGTCAGTCCAGCCCTGACCTGACCCACTGTAAAGCTTGTCAGCCATTTGCTATTTTTCTGCCCCCTCAAGGGACTCTGGGACACAGTTGGCAAGAGGCACAAATTGGATTCAAAGCTGCTCTCTCCAGGCTAAAAAATGAGCCATCCAACCCAGAACAGATGGAATTTTGTGTTCTGTTCTCTCGCTTCCTCTTCTCTCCCCTCCCATCTTCCCTTCTCCTGCTCTCCCTCTGCTGCTCTGATGTAAAGCAAGCCCGGGTCCTAGTGGAAAAGGCCACGCGTCAGAGCACATACTGGAAGCTCCCCGGGGACGAGTCAACCCCTGGAGACAGAGCTGCAGGCATTGTGATGGGTTATGAAAAAAAAAAAGCATTATGCTAGGATAAAGAGTGTTGATAGCATAATGCTGTAGTTTGCCCCAGTAAAAAGATCAAAACAAATAGTTAGGTCAACCACTGATTTATACCTAACTGATGATGTCCTTCCTAAAAATATCTATTGCTTCAGGCTTAAGGAAATAAAGGTTCACTTCGAGCTCTGCCTAAGTGGCCGAGTAACAACTGGGAAAATTACAGAGGCCACAGAGATAAGACAAAGCAAGAGGACCCCTGACAAGAGGACACCCTAGTAAGATAAAGTGGATTTACACACGGAGCCTGCTGAGAACTGCGGGCCTCCAGATGTGTGCAAACCAAGAACTCCACGGCACAGAACTGTGACAGGTGGCTCCCAAATATGTTACATGTTTCCAAGCCACACATGCCTAATTCATGAGAGCTGCCACACAGCCACAAGCGATGCAGCAGTCAACAAGAATCTCTCTCACTATACGAAGATTTGTCAGGAGAGAGGTCCAGATCAATTACCTCATACAGCATTAACCTTGGCAGGGCTTTGTGCCAGCTCAAGGTTGAGGGGGCAATAATTTGGGCGCGAGCTGAATTAGCCAGCTACTGACCTTCTATGTGCTACCACCGCATGCGAGAGTGGAGGCATAATGTGAAGATATATATTCTGCCCGACAAGTGTCCATGTGTGTTCCCATAGGCACACACACACCCACGTGTACACAGAGTGCAATCCAAAGTTTGAGTGCCGAATAAGAAAAGTCACAATACTAAGTTGTAGAATAGGCCACTAAATCAACAAACTCTCCGAGCCCCTAATTTGGCAAAAGAACACAGCAGTTCTCTTCTTGTATTACTCGCATAAAAGCCACTGTACAGCAATCTGTAGGGTTAGTATTCACTTAAGGCTCACAGGCTAATACATGAACTTCAAGACGTAATTTTTCTTATTGTGCGAGAGGCAAAATCTACATTTTAGCAAATGTAGTAATAAAGCCAGTGGTAAAAAATAGCCCAATCTGATCAAATGACAATTTTTTGCATTCTGCACGAGGACTTCTCTCCTGTTTGTTTTTCTGCTTTGTTGTGTTTGATTGGAAACATCTAACAAAGATACATTTAAAATGCATTTGGAATTATATAAAATGGGCACATTTAACTGATAAAGGGTGACTCTTAGCTAGTAATGGTAGGCCTGTAATTGTGGAAAAGGAGAAATTGTTGTCCAGTGAATGCAGTATTGAAAAACATTCTATGGACTGTTTCTCTTTGCTTTATGTTGTAAAAATGTGAAATAAGTAAGCCTTATGTTAATTTAAATGTCACTTCAATCAGTAACCTCTCTCTCTCTCTCTCTCTCTCACACACACACACACATTGGATATTATCTAATAAAGAAACATCACTGGTTGTCTCAGATGAAAGCAGTATCATTTGCATTTCATTTGCATGTGCATCTACAGTGGATGTAATATAAAAGGTAGTCATTATTTTTTTCCTTAGTCCTTTGGATGAATAATAAGGAAATAAAAAAACCTGCTGGATTCTGTGTAACCTCAGTCAGATCACTGGCCGTGTTCAAAATTCTAACTCTGCTACAGCTTTCCAGTATTTTGCTTCTTTGGCCAAGGAGACGGGATCTTTGACCCATTCAGAGGATGAAGACTAAGAGACAGCATTTCATCGTCATTACGGATGTGACTCAGAGTTAGGCACAAAATGTCCTCTGAGTAATACACTTGAAAATTTGAAAAGGCACAGTCATACAAATACAGTCAGGCGCAAACACAGGCAGCCAGTCAAAAATGTCCCTTCGCATACACCAACACACAAATGCACTCGCAGCACGAGAGCTAGATAGTCATGTGTAGATAGAAGAGCTGCCCAGGCCTAATCCCGAAATGTCAATATTACCACATCCAGCCAAACTCCCAATATGATGTACACACATGCATGCACAACATCACACACAAAAACACGACAGACATGCTCAGATGATCTCAGATAGATCATGTTTGTGTAGCCAGTGTACAGCCTGGTGGACAAACTCCTGCTGTTTGTGTGTCATGCAAGGGTCACGGCTGATCCTTTTCTCTCACAGGGGTATTACAGTACCAGTATGTTGATAAAAAATAAAATATTACAAAGGAAAATAGTTATGTCTGTTCTATCCTGACTTTTTTTTCTTTTTTTTTTTTTTGCTGTTTTTAAATAGCACTTCAACCTTTTACAGTATCAAGAAATCATTACACAAATGTCTGAGCAAGAGTATCAATTACTTTGAAACTAATAAATCAGTTCTAATCCTCTGCTTCTATTACGGTGGTGGTGCAGCCTCGATGTTTACATGTGGATTACTGACGTTCTCTTGTAATTCTTCCTAAAACCACCGTCAATTCAAATACTTTTTCCATTTATTTTTCGAGTAGTTGGTTTCAACAGCTTTTCTGCAGAAATCAATACTTGTGAGGTAGGAACCGAGTTTCTGAGTTTGGCAAACACCCACAACCACACACACTTTCAGACACAATTACGTTTTTTTTTAGTCGAGGTGTGTTTTGAAGTGATATTTACTACAAAGATGTTCCGTGAGTTCCAGGGTATATCATGATGCCTTAGATTTGTTTTGTTTGTTTGCTTGCTTCAACCGTCTTTATCGTCCCAACAACCCACTGATGAGAGTGAATGTGGCCAACCCGCAGAGGCTCTGCTGAGGGAGGCTGTCCATTTAAGATTTTCCACTGCACACACAGCTTTATTCATTTACCAGGAGAGAGAGAGATTTGACGCACTGCTTATGGCTGTGCATATTAAGATTAGGGGAGGTTGGAAAAATAATCAAGAAGAAAATCCTACCTACAGTGCTGCTTAAGGAAAATGAAGAGCGTTGATGCATGAACAGTAGTGTTAAACTGGCTGCGCAGTATTGTGCAGATATGGGAGAATGTTGGGAAACAAATGTACGCTTACTGGGTGATTGTATTTGACACAGGCTTAACTTAAGCATGCATTCTTTCTTGGAGGCATTTTGCTTAAAGTGCACAGCTACTGGAATATTAATGTGAGGAAAGGGTAAGATGACATATGTATATCGGCCCTGTGGATGAAAAAAAAAAAACACAACAAAGACTCAAAGACGAATAAACAGGGAAACTTTGACTGACATTAATCATCGATTAAATGGATTATTCAAAATGTGCAGCCATACTTCAGCCCATTTATTCAGCTACCTACTGAGGCCAGAAAATATATACAATTATAAAATGGGCCATCGTTTGCTAAGAATGAAAAATGGCTCTGGGTGTGAGCCAAGCTGTTAGTCCACACTCACCTGGTGAAGTCTGTCATCTCCATCATGATCATGCACATCTGCTTAGCCAACACAATGATGTCATTGCCGCTGTCATCCCACTTGGATACCTCTGCATCCAGCTTGCTCTTCTCTTCCTGGAAGCTAGCCACCTGTTCTGCAATCTTCGCCTTCTGCTCCTGGGGCAACTGGGCCATGATAGCCTGAAGGAGGAATTATGGAAAAAGTGTAAAGGGTTAGCAAGCTAGACCTCAACATACTGCTGCTGAGGCCATGCACACAACATTTATTGGCAGGCAGGAGTATGGGGCTGTTTAAAACCACAGCAGAGGGTACTGTGGCACTATGTTGCACTGTGTGACTTGTTTCATACATCACTGCAGTTTTAAATATGCTTAAATAATAACTATATATCTATGAGGAGTTTCAGTTGTCCAAATGCAGAAAAGGCATGTCTCAAGCCTGGAAAAAGGCACATGGATTGCAACATCTTTATAAATAAATGCAAGTGCCCCAAGACGGTTGCATTACTAATTGGGTGAGTTCTTTTGATACAAAAGCTGGGTTCAAGATAGTGCTTAGAGTAGCATGTGGCATATTATAGAAAAATAGACATTAATTGAACTCAGTATAAGCGCATTAAATTTGCAATACTTGATACCATACACAAACACTATTTCTATACATCCTTTTGGGCTGGACAGTTAAAGGGCAGCTTCCAAACAGGCAATCAGACATTCAGTGAATGAGCTTGTCAGACCGAAGTAGGCAGACACTTAAGAGCAGGAAATCGAATATCATCGCACGAGTGTTCATTCCATTACTGGTAAATAGGACTCTCTCTCTAGAGTCACCTAAGCTTGAATAAAGCCGTTTAGGCAGTGCAAAGATGAAAAGACCCCACCTAACAAAACAGTCAGATAATCTTTGGTGAGCAAAACAAATCGCCTGGAAATGTACTGATGGATCACTCTGCCATGAGGGAGTTCTGAGATTAAGTTATTACTCTCTATTCTTTAAATAATTAATGCAGTTCGCCTCTAAAGTTACAATTGAGTTCGACCTTAAAATACACTAGAGTGGTTTGCAGTACAACTACAGACACAATGCCAATAGCGGCATATCTAGTTGATCATTGTAAAGCATAATGACAAAAGACTCTCAGAGCAGCGATGTAAGAGCACAAGAGCACCCTTGATTTCTTCTCTCATATTAATCAGGGCATGCAATACTAGACTTATTATCTGCTGAGAGTTATTTTAAGGTAGGAGTGAAGTCTAACCTGAACATTTAACATGTCAAACACCGACACAAATTCACTGGCTCGGGCTTACACATAAAATATGTACACCAGATGGCAGAGCTAATGGAAATAGTGAAAAATTCTACAGGAATGGAGGAATGTAATACACACCGTATTAACTGTTTAAATTATAGGCAACAACCATTTCAATCAAACAAATTAGACTAATTTGTACACAAAAACTGCATGAGGAGTATTATTTTTTCAAATACTTGGGTCTCATTAGTTATTGTGGTGCCAAGCCAACTGTGCATAACCCATCAACAGTAAGTATGGGGGTGGAGTGTTTGAAAAAACAACAATGGCCAATAATGACTGGGGCAGCATTAACACAAGAACGCTATTATTGAATTCACTGTAAATAAGTCTGCATTCCTACAAATATGAAACTGCAAAATGTACAAGTTTTTACCCTTTTATCTAAAACAAAACCTTGTGAAAGAGATGTCAACCTCTCTTCTTGGATGAAATAGTACTTTGATTGTATAAGGCAAGTTATAATTTTTTTTTCTCTAATGCTTTGTCAAGCATGCCACAATAATTTACTTGAGTTAGATGGCAATATTCAACTCAGTAACTGAGGCATATAACACAAGCTTCAAGTCAATATTTAACCACCTTCAAGCATGCGTTTGTTCCGTGGGGAACCAGTGGATGCAATTTGAGATGGGATGGAAAATAAGTGCGTTTACTTTCAATATGTGCATGTGTTTTCTCTTTGAACATTTCTCACTAGCTATTATGAATGCCAGCTGACAACTACAGATTTCAGAGGCAGTAGATGAGATTCAGGAATGCTTGCAAAGAGAGTCAGAATGGGTGTAGAACTTACACGTGCACTTTGGCCAGCAATAAGTTGGTCATCCTCTGTCTGCACACTGGTCCTGCTGCGAACATCAAAGTCTTCAGTCTCAAAGTCAGAGTCATCCAATTCCTCTGGAGTCTGTAATGGGACAAGCGAGAAGGAGGAAGTGGCAAAGGAAGAGAGACAAATCAAGAAGAGGCAAAAACCCAGGCAGGGTGAAAGAGAGAAATGGAAGATAAAGCAGAATAAGGTAGGAAAAAGCAGTTTGTAAGTAAGTGGGGAACATAAAATAATATTGGCATACTACAACATTGTGAGCACTATTAAATAACAAACCTGCTTACTATCTATGAGAAATGTCTTGCTGCTGCCAGCCAGGGCAGCATCAGATAAATGTATCCTTCCCCATAGCTTGGTACAGAAACTGTAAACTCCAAATGAATTTGTAAATCAAGTGTAATGTGCTGCCTGTGCATTTTGAGAGAGAAAATGAAGGTACGAGCTGGTATGAAACATATTGGGAGCAAAACGCTCCAGAGGCCCATCTGTCGCTGCTATCTGTGGAAAGGCGGGTGAGGCAATGAATTGTGTTCTTCTAGAGTTTTGTTACTTCATCTCTGATCCTTTAGCTCTTCCCTTGCCCTGAATACAAAACAAGCCATGAGCAACAATTTACCATAACTATTAATATTCAAAAGAATTTCTGTCTCAACAGGTCGTGCTCAGGGCAAAATACAATACTGACTGACAGGAAAATGTATTTGCTGGTGATATAGGCACAGGGAAGATTATGTGGACAGATAAAAGTGCATTATCACGCCTGTGCCCCTACTTGTGCTTATCCAGCTGTCTCAATACCTCCCTTCAGTAATGGATTTGGAGCCCTCACATCTAAAAATAGCCGAAGGTCTCTGAACAACCTTACACTGCTTTATGGAATGTAGAGATGCTCTTGTTCTCAAGGGAATATGGGTATGGTTTCAGATACAAAGCTGTAGTGACTCACAGGTATCTCTTTCAACCCAGACAATGCTGTTCAGTGGGGCAGAGATATCACCTGCTGTGGCCTGTGCAACAGATAACCTGTGAATGTGGGAGGCTCAGAAATGAAAGCTCATGGTGGGCACCCAATGGGAAATTACTGTAGAGAAGTGACAACAATAGCTTGCAGTTTAATAACAAAAATGTAGCATAGTGAATTTACTGCTGTCACAGTAAATGAAATTTTAAATTTTGTTTTTCATGCTGTGGTAAAGCATAATAATCAATATTTAATCTAGTAATGTCCAGCGTCTCCACTGTGCATGAGAAGGCTGAAATATTCCATTTCACCTGTGTCACCTCTATGAGGCGTTTACGACCAGATGGTATCTCAAGTGCAATAATTACGAGAAGACAGGGACAGAACTGAAATACCAGTATCATAACAAAGCTAGAAAGCAGGTCTATCCTTATCTACTGTTTTTGTCTGCCGTTATAAATACAGATAGGTCGGTTCAGTAGTGAAATCCCACACTGTTATTCTTTTTGTGACATTTTGCTCATAGCCTCTGTGGATTGAGCCGATTTTTTTTTTTTCTTTTTCTTTTAGGACAGAGCCAGTAAAATCACCTTGGGCTGTGATGCACTGCACAAATCATAAGGTAACGACAGCTGCCCCGTGTATCTAACTGTCAGCAGCTCCCTGACTTTGAGACAGTTTCATGTCTGGGAGGCATATTCTCTGATGTCACTGTAGGTGGGGAAACGGTTCTATCCGCCTGTCAAATATCCAAGGGACGTCCAGCATTGACTGTCTGTGCACCACTTATAGAGGTTAAAGACGTGTCCATCTTAAGGAGACCCAGCCACACACTTGTCTGTTTTGATTTAAGACGAGGCCACTGTGCTGCGCATGCATGTGAGGGTTTATAGAAAGATAGCCAGAGAGTGTACTTGTGCATTTGAGTGGACATGCCCTCTAGAGAAGTTGTCTCATCGCCATTTCAACTCGGCCGATTTGGAGCGTTTCATATTTCTTTGGACTCAGAGATGAAAATGCCTTGTTTCGCATAAACTGTGCACTTAAAATATAGGTCAGCCAGCACAGGGCTCGTCTTGATAGGCATGAATGTTTTCTACACAATTTTAATAATCTCATTACAAACAACAGCAATTAGAAACAGCTGCGTAGATGCTGCCTGGAAATAATATAACTACAGGCTAAAGAGCTAAGCCATTTCCTGCTGAATAATAACCACAAATCCTGTGATGATTACCTCTCACACCTGATCAAGAAACCCATGGGGAAAGGAGAATTTTTTTTTTCCCAGATAATGAATAAAGTTTCAGTTGAGTCTTATCACTCTCTCCAGCTGTCAGTTAATGGCGGAATGAATCTGACAGATAAATTATAAGTAAGGAAGGTCTTTCATAAATCCCCTGTTAGTTTGAACAGACATGCACACCTACGCACGCTCATTCATCCACCTGGTTGTGTTCGGGCAACCCCATAGGCCCGGTGTTAACAGCTTAATCAATCTGGATAACAAGAGCGGAGCTGGGGCAGATGGAAATTGAATGTAGTTCTCAGGCTTGCAGTCCAACTAAAGAATGCCAATTAAACCCTCAATCTTAAATCAGTTGCTGATTATAATGCAAATGCTGCATAATGGTCCATCTTTCATTTGTTTTCTTGTCTATGTCTGAGCAGCATTATTAATGGGAGCCCAGGAACAGCACTACCATCAACTCAAAATGTGATGTCAGGACTAATGATTCCAATTCAAAAGATTAAAGTGTTCAAAATAATGGAAGATGGCATAACACCACCAAGCAGCACACTGCAACTCAACATAGCAAGTATATAATTAGGTACTGCTACATATGAGCAGTGGTTTAAACAAATCAGCTTACTTCCTATACGAGAAATTACATTTGGCAGTTTCAAGTTGTTAAGCTCGTTATACTGTAAGGCCTTAAGAACCATCCTTGTCTTTCTCTTTACAGATGCAATGGGTTTTGTTGTCAGCTCATTGTCAGTCAATTAGGTAACGCTTCAATGGTACCCAACTACCATCTGTCTCAGTTATGGTTCTACTCAAGCAAAAGCCATTAACCCACAGACAACTAAGGCGGTTGTTACACTAGATTGCAAGTCTGGTCAATTAGGCCGGCTCATGCCTGAGACAAGTTAATCTCTGGCTTCAAGGACTGCATGTATATAGTTTTTCACATACAATTAAAAGGAGCATCTGGTGCAGAGACCACTGGCCATACTTTACACTACAGTAACCAAGGACTCCCACAGTGTTGTGGAGCGTATGGCTTCTGTTGAAATGCTTTATATTAAGCCACATTAATTAATGTCTGTTAATGGGATTCTAGCCTTTACACCGCGTTTGAGTAGCTTTCAGGGGGTTACAGCTTCTTAATATGACAAAAGGCAAAACTTTACGTACACATAAAAACCAATGAGGCTGTCAGGAGTGGCATTATTTACTCACGACAGCCTGGAACTCCCTTTGACCACATTTAATACAGATTAGGGGAGAGAATCATTAAATATTTAATAAAACAAAAATAGGTATACTGCTTTCAAGCTACTAGAAGGGTGAAAATCAACACATTACATTGCCAAATGGCCAAACTGGAAGAAAAAAAGGTATAACTTACTCTGATCATGAGGACAGCCTTACGAATGTCCCGAATGCCATCATACACCAGGCGGGATGCATCAATGAACTCATTCTCATCCACAGGTTGTGAGGGATTTGCACTCAGGGCCTCCACTGCAGACTCCACTTGTTCTGTGAACCGTGGCATGACTGAAGGAAAGAGAGGTGGAGGGTGGAAGGAAGAATGTTAAAAGGAAAAAGGCCAATGAAAATTCAGCCCAAAAGTACAAAGAGGAAAAGAACATAACTACAGACAGCACAGTGTGAACAGTGTTATACCTCATCAATATTTGAAAAAGACAGAACAACATGTTGCATAAACCCACTCTCTCTCGCTACCACCTCCAACACATAACCAAAACAGAGCCTGTGGGTTTATGAAAGCATTAGCACCAAGGTGTGAGAATTTACCACAGCAGCTCACCTTGGCCCAGCTTTGTATTGAATGACATTCCTCTTGAAATTGCAGGTTATCAAAAGCTACTTGACATAAACCGTGTCAGCCAAGACAGTCTAGTGAAATAATTACATTTAGTGAATAATATCAGTGACCTCAAAGATACTAATAAGGACTAATTGTGTTCTGTTGGAAAAAAGAAAAACTAACCTCAAGCTCACCTAAAGATATTCATCTCTGAATGAATAATTTAAAGGTGCAGTGATTACATTAAACTGACAGATGGAAATTTGCACTGCTACTGTACTTGCCGCCTTCAGTAGTTGCTTGAAAATATTAAACCAAGCTTAAGAGAACAGATCTTTCATTTGGCATAACAGAAGGCTTCACAAAGCTGTCCCAGCGGGTATGTATTCTGCCCCACTGTTACAATATATATAACTGCTCTGGAGGCTTCTCCAGCACATCTGCATTAATATTACTTCAGACACAGTATTTAGGATTTAGCTACCACTGGATGTAATAATGCAGATGTGGAGGGAGGAAGCAGCAGGATCAAGAAAAAAAAAAGGATTTGAGCTTACAGACTCTTTAAAACCTGCAGGCTTCTGTCTGAAAATTACTTAAAAAGAAATGTGAATGTCTGGTCACAGTGAGATTTTTACTGTCAGTGATTAGTTGCCTCAGTCTTTCACAAATGACTCCTGAAAATCGATTCACAAAGCAGTAATGCTGCATTGTTATCCATGTCAAATGTAAAGCTATTGAACACATCTTGCCAACAGCTGCTGATGCAGAGACTTCCAGGTTGTTTCACTGTGGTCATTATTTTTGCTTTAACATTATTACAAATACAAAGGAGGGGAAAAAATGGCTTTAAATCTGAAAGTGTTCAAATCAAAGAACTGACTGACTCAAGAATTCAGAACTGCCAACCAGATTAATCTTGATCACCTTATTGTCTGACTGCAATGACAACAATCTGTGTGACCAGCACTCACCTACTTCTATAAGCCTCGGATGAAATGATGCTTGAACTGCAGCCTGCATTTCCTGATTGCTAATGTGACCACCTACAAGAGGGCCAGGCCATTTCCAAATCTGACAATTGACAATTATTCTGTCATTTTGTTAGCTTGCTAGTGATGAAAGCTAGCAAAGCTAACAATATTACATTACATGGACATAGCAACCTGGGTTATTATATTTAGTTCTAGTGCTGTGCAGTCTAGTAATGTCAGTCGAGTCAAAAGGTTGGATCACACAGTGTGGCATATCAGGCAGTGCAAAGGCGGAAAGTGGTCTCAGCTTGAATTGTAGTTGTGCTAAAATTTGCTTTTTGAAATCCCACTAAAATTCAAACTTAAAATAATGCAGGGTAATGACGGTCAAATTAAGGGCAGACTTCTAAGAAACAACCAAACAGACAGATTTCACAGCAGCTTTAGTACAAGACATCGAAGCAGGTATGACGTGAACACCCATCAAGATAAATGGGTCCAGATAATTAACCAGGATCCATTCACATTCAAAGATGAGTGTGCCACCACTCGAGATCCCTGGAGGGCCCATCGCCTTCCAGTTTTACGTGGTATGAGCCTCCAATAATTGACACTTTACTTATTGAATATGAAGCACAGATTCTTCCATTTGAGGGCATCTATGAATTTATTTGTACATGTGCAGAATTATTATATGATATGCAACAACATTCAAAAGTTGAGAAAGTAATACAAGTGTGTCCAAGTAATAGAGGAAAGAACTTTCACACACTGTCCTTTACTTGCAATTAACATTTTTGGAAATACCTAATGACGGCCTATTTATGAAGCATATTTCTGATAAAGTTTATTGCAAGTTAAGGACAGTGTGCGGAAGTTTGCTCTACTCTTACCTACGGATATTTCCTCCTACGCACATTTCTACAGAAAACTGTAGGTGTGCATAAGTCTTTATACTCAGGAGGGGGTCTAAGCTCCAACAGTCATTCTCATCTCAACACTTAACGGTTATTAAGTGACCTATTTAGGTAAAAATGCCAACTATTAGCAGAATATAACACACGTTTTCTCTGGTCCAGTAGATAATTATATTATTGTGTGGTACCTGTGTCAGTAAGAAGCTTGGTGGCCTCCAAGACCTTCTCTGTGTAGACTCCAGGTTCATAATTGTCCATTTCAGAAGTAACCACGTGGACAACTCTGGCAGCGCGGCCTCGAATCGCCCCAGCGGTGCGATCCAAACCATCCACATCTTTTTCTTGCAGAGCGATGACACACTTATTCACATCCTCCAGGATGTGGTTCTCTGGGGAGAGAAAACAATGTGCAGTCAGTAGTGTATACTCTGTGTTAGTCAAACATGTTGAAAACAAGTCTGAATGGAAAGAAGTTTAACTAATGTGGTATTTTAATTTTTTCCATCCACAGCATGCTTCAACCAAAGATGAAACATGTTTATAAAATTAACAACAACAACAAAAAAACACACAGTCAGGAAATTCTCAGCCTTCATTTTGGGTTTGCACAGTCTTCAAATTGGAAGGCCACAGTGAAGCTCAAGTATAGAGCAGAGAGGGCTGAAGACAAATTCTCACACTGCTTATTAATGGGGTGCCTGTAAAATGCAAATATCCACTGTGTAAATTACAGTCCATCCTTGGCTGGAGGTGAGAGAAGTCACTCTGCTTAATGCTTAATGAGAACTCTTTAAGGGTATGCCCGACAAACCATTTGTGTGCTTAAACACGTGACAGGAGGTCAATTTAAGATGTAGTTCTGCTGATGCTTCTGTGCTTTCCTCCATGGAGCCCAATCAGCCTTGGTACATATGACTCTCATCAGAAAAAGACGAACGCTGCAGATTGTTTAAAGGTGTTTTAGCTCCTACTAAGAACGGTCTTAAATTCTCTGAGCAATCTTCATACTGACCAAAGGGCTGTCTACCAATAAACCATCCACCTGCTTTCACAATTTAAAAGATACAGATCATTTCAACGGTATGAAACATTTATTTGGCATGACGACGACATGTAAATGAATACCACTTACCAGACACACAAAGGAAGTCGTCAATCGACGTTATGTCATCAACAGCATCGGTGAGAACGCGGACCTGCTTCTCCCACTGCTCTTTGAACAAATCCATATTGTCCTGGGCCACCTTACTGTTGGGCTTGGCAGCAAGGGCCAACGCTGCATTAATCACCTGTAATCACCCAATTACAACCATTAAAGCTCAATTACAGCATAGCCCTCAGCCACAACATTAGCATAGGTTGATTGCACGAAACCCCCTTATTCCCCCACCTCAACGCTAGGATTGCATCAGCAGGCAAATTCATTCCTTGGAGTGATTATAGACACAGAGTGCTCTGAAGGACTGAAAGGAACAAAACTAAGAGCTGCTTGTTTTGGGGGAAGAAACATCTGTGGATATCAAAGCTCAGGATGAATGGGAGTCATTAGATGAGATTAAAAGGAGCAGTAGCAGCATAGTGAAGAGAGCTGGCATGGCCTAGAAGTACGGATGAGGGGCTGGTAATTAGCACGGTAAGGTGTGTGAAAAGCCAAGCTCAATGATCAAAAGATTGACAAGCAATCCAGATCTTTTATTTGCATTATGCTTTATCTGAATTTAACCTTAATTTAAGACCTAATTAAGGTGTGGTACTTGCTAAATGGCAATTCAGAAATGTAATTCGTTCCTACTTTGGTAATAAAACTACATGCCTGCACAATAAGAAAAAAAAAAGGGGGCAAGAGACAGAATTTTAAATACTGTTTGCTGAAGCCTCTATGCGTCTAAGGTATGGTATATTTAGTAACTCCTTGTGCTAGTAATTAAAGACAGCAGTGCAAGCTCTCAAAGATAGAGGGAAAAAAAGCTGGGGCAAAACAGCTAGGTACCTGGGGGCACAGAGTTTCCAGTTGAGATGCTGCCATGCGGACCAGCTTCACTCCCTCCTCATTGTTGGAAATGGAGCATGCCAGGTTGGCCACCTAAACAGAAAACACACACGCAAATCTATTTTTTGTAGCCAAAGACAGGGACTCTCACACAGATTCATTCTGAGGAAAACAAAAAAAGCAAAACATAGAAACATAATTAAACTTGGATAAGTTCATTATGGTAGCCTGGTTTAGGGATTCTTCTCTATCAGAAATGGAGCAGCTCTGCAATACAACTAATCCCTGTGGAATACAAACCCACTGCTGAGGATTAATTTATAAAGCTGCTAAAATGATACAATATGATGGCACAGAGGGAGGAACCAGAAAAGTAGGAGGAAAAACAAAAGCAAAGCTATTGAACGAATAGATAAAATAAAAGTTCAGTATTTCTTTTCCAAAAAATTGTAAGTTTTATTAAATGCAAACACACGTTGTAGCTGGTAGCTCAAAGATGTGGTTCTTCTAGATTGCCTTTATGCTCCTGGAGAAGGAAATATTCCTGACACTTTCAAAACAGAACAGCAGAATGAGAACTGGAGCGCTGAGGTAAGCAAGTCTTGCTTGCAGCTGTCAACGTTTATGGTTCATGAGTATATTTTCATGTATTGACCAACAAATCAAGCTCTGCTACAATTATTTCTAAATATTCTTGCATCTTCCGGAGTAACATTATGCATCCACTCATATTCACAAAAATTTAGGTCAGAGACTTTGAAGATTCCCATTTGCTGGTTGGGATGTGCTGGCAACAATGCTGAAACAGAATGCTTGGGATATAAAGAACTGTGCCAAAATGGGATTATCCAATGGACAGAAAATGTGCTGAAACATAATCAATTACAAAGGCAAAAACCAACTCATGACTGCACTATATCAGGCATGGGGACTACAAGTTTTTTTGTTTTTTTTCCAACAGCTTGGGTCTTATTTTCAGCCATCAATCTGTTCTATTTTGCTTGCCGTTTTTACAGCGATCTGGGTCAAAAAAACAACATAGGCAGTAAGACGTCACACACAATGTAAATAAAACACTACTTTCACCATAATGTCCAGAACTGAGAATGGCAGAGCTGTCAGTTGTGATCATACACTGCATTTAAACACATACATTCACAGACTTGACAAAACCAAAGCAGACAGATGCATTTAAAAATCAAACCAATGTTCACGGTGGACAGCTTGGCCATTCATTTTAATATGCTTGCCCCTTTCTTATTTAATTACTTTCTATTTAAAACAGGTCTGTTTTCAACCTGTGTGATATTCTGATTGCTTGAGTTCTGAAACAGGATGATCTGAGCTGCTAGATAAAATACTATTAAAAAGCACAGAAATGTGGGACAATCCCATGAAATAAGACGATGATTTTCCATTAAAGAGCTGGTGGTGGAAAGCCTCACTGCCTACAAGAGCAGAGGAATAGCAGAGTATGAAAGACCTTTTCCTTCTCAGTCTCTTCAATTCCTCTAGAAGATGCCAGCCACCACATTAAACTTCTTGAGCAATTTTGCTGATGAGAAACACTTATTTTCTCTGCACTGGTGAAGCACTGAAACTTTGATATAAACATATCCTACATCACTATGCAAATACATGCAAGGACCACGGGGAGAACATTCAGTAATCCATGAGGAGGTGTGACGGAGTGGTTACATAAAGAAAAACTGCCACTTTACGGGGAGACCTGTGTTTTTGCTTTCATGATCTTTCATCGGCTTTTTACTGACTCTCGCTGTGAACCACTGGGAAAGCAGCCATTTCAGCATAAAGGGACAATGGAGGAAGCCGAACAATGAAATTCTACCCTCAAGTCAACAAATGACATTCCACTTGCAATGCTGTACAAAACCATTTAAAGAGCCAGGGGAGGCAGACTTTACAGAGTCTATGCAAACAATTCTCAAAGTACACCTATTTAAACTCTCACTTTCTTTCCACAGAAAAATACAACAGCAGCTTTGTCAAGCTACAAAGTCATACAGAACTATTAGAATCTCTGCATGTCTTCGCTCGAACAGAAACCACCCCACAATGCTTTAAACATAAAAGACTATCAATAATATATATTTTATTTGACAGCAACAAACATGCCTTGTCATTTGAAATGAGAAAGGAGGAGAAATGTAGATATTCTATTTATGCAGGCACACAAACGACAAAGAATTCCATAAACGTTATCTTCATGGTGTTATCATGGCGTACCGTTCTTACCAAACCACTTCTTTGACCCCTTAAACCCTTGACCATTTTCTTAAATTGCCAACCAAACAAAAAAAACAAAACAAAAAAAACCCAGAAATTTAGTTTGTAAAAGCTGCAAAACTGTAGAGCCAAACTGAACACCTTGGGCTCAATTGATAAGAGAGACTCGGGAGATATTTCAAGTCTCCATTTTCTTATCACCAGGTAAGAGCAAGATTTGAAAAACTGCAGCAAAGCTGGACATTGGTTTTTATCTCTGCCTAATCAAAACTGTAAATTAGAGTAAATAACAGTCTTATAAAGAATGAGTCAGTAAAAATTGATGTTACTGATGTTATTTAACCTGTTCTTAGAATTCTCAACTGCAACTCACCAAAATGTGATCCAGTAGAAATGAAACAGAGAGAAAGCTACATCAATTTTAGTCACAGCAGTACAAGGCAGCCTCTTCACTGAATGTGCTACACTTGGTAACCTTTGAAAAATGAAGCCAGTTGCGTTTTTATAACAGATATGGTCTTGTCGCAGTACAGAAAGGTCCAGGGTGGAAGGGGTTAACTAGTAATCAGTGCACTGCCATAGCAGGAAATGCTATCTTTCTGAGTCTATGAA
>NW_007578277.1:180604-264380 GCF_000690725.1 Stegastes partitus
CTTTAAGGTGGTAGGGGTTAACTAGCAATCAGTACACTGGCTTATACTGTCATGGTGTGTCTATGAATATCATGATGGATCTTATGTAGATTTTAGATCGATGAGATGACAAAGAGTGTGTAATAAGAGACGTGTACCACGACTGCTCTAAACACTCCAACAGTATACAGGTTCAATAAATCACAGTGTCTCTCATATCATGCTAAACAAATAGCATTCTTCTTCAGAAACACGTGAACAACCAATATAATTGCTTAGAAAATCCAGAAAAAAAAAACTCAAGAAAGTATAGCCAAACAGGGGCAGATAGCAGATCATAAATATTTCTCTTGGCTGCCAGGAGCGGAGAGAGGACAGGAGCGGGGAGGAGGAGAATGCGTTTTGGTGGCTAAAAATGCAATATCATCATCACATTAAATAAATCAGTGGTAAAATATGTGAGGCTGTATTTCTTCTATGGTTTCCTTCTTAATAAAAAAGGTTGGAACCTGATAAACCATGAGTTGTGCTTAAAAATTGACAAAAAAAATCTGTCTATTCTATTTTCTTGTTATATTCTTAATGGGAAAAAAGATGTTCCATTATTTTATTACTGCAGAGAAGGCATTACATTTGAACATTTATTAGTTCATCATGATTTAAATCTTTTATCTTAATATATTAGAGTATATGTCTGGTAAAATGCATGGAGAACAAGCTTTGGGACAGAGTTCTTGCACTAAAAAAATACAGAGTAGGTTCCCCCCCAATACATTCTGGAAATGCTTATTATACTATTCCATTGGATCACTGGCCCATAGAGGCGTTTCTCCACCTTGACTTGTCATGTTTCCCATCTCGATGACTTATAGTGGCTTTTCACCCCAAAGCTCATAATCAAAACAGAATGTGCGCTCAAAACAAACATCAACTTATCTAAATAACATAAACTAACCCCCTATCTAATGTCAATACCATTCCTGTGCCTGGTAGAGAGCCCCAAAGCTTGATGCATGTCAAACTGAATCCACTTCTTTATTCCCTTCATTCTCCGAATATGGGTCAGTCATACTGTGGCTTTCAAACAAATGTGTGTGAACTAATGGGCCATTTGCCTTTGGGCAGCCTACACTTGCACAACTCATGATGTCATACAAACACAGCCTGGGATTGACAGCTCTTTGCTGCTCCTACCACTGAACGGAGGACAAACTGCACATACAGCATATTCATTCCTTATGTGATAAAGAACCAAATATGTTGTTACCTCTCACTTTGGTCATCGCAATTCCATTTATTTACATCTATAGTGCTTGGCAAAGGCTCTCTTCCAGAGCAGTTTACAGTACAGTTCAGTGCGTACTTTGCAGGATGCATTAGCAGGGAAATGTCAACCATTTTCAGTCAGAGGTGAAAGCCAGGAGTTCTACTGTGAATTACCTATTGCTCAGTCGACTGCATTGATGTTGGCTTGCAATACAGGAATGTTTTTCCTGTAAAATGATAGAATGCTTCACTGTGTACTTTTGCCATTCATATTAGCTACTGCTGAAAGAGAATCTAAAATGACAAAAAAAGCAAACATTGGTGGCCCCTAAAAAGGTTGCAGCTTCTTTGCCAAAGTGAAAATGGTAAGATGTGCCACTTCCACATATGTCAGGGCAAATAAAGTGTAATTTACAAGTAACTAGTATAACGATATCAGTTACTGAACAGATGGTGAGTTTGAAATTTCTTGCGGAACCCCGAAAATAGTATTTTACAAATGGGAACTCGGATTTCCCGATGACCTCTTCAACACACTCAACTCACAAAGACGTGTATTGGCTTCAATTTAGGTTGACAAGTATGCTTTCAATTGAGTTAAATCAAGGCTGCATCTGCTCCTGTCTCTACATTGCCTTTTAATGTAATCTTTTCACCTCTACAAATAACATTTGAACAGAAAATGTATTTGGTTGTCTCCATGTCCTTTCTGTGCTGTCATTATCTTGACATTACATTATAACATGCTCTTCAGTTTTATACAGTTTAGTCGTGTTTTGATATTACACAGAAATGTGAACTGACTGTGCCACCATTCATTTTTATCAAAGGGGAACTCATGCTGTCAAATTTTTAAAAAAATGAAGCTTCCTTAAGGTTTTTAAACTGTCTACAGTACACAGTTTGCATTACAATGTGCGCTACTGCACTTGCAAGGAATAATAAAAGATCTGAGCTTAATGCATGCTGAACAGCTGAACTGAGCTACCAGGCAGATTTGGACTTAGCCCAATGCTTAAAACTTAACTACCAGCATGACATGGGGGTTGTCTTGATTTTAATTAACTCACTCTACCCATATCTGCAGCAGTCTGTTCTTAATGAGTGAACAACTACTGTTTTTGTCCTTGGTTTAGTTCTAACTGAAATGAGTAAGCAAAACTGATGATGCATCACATTAAGTTAGTGGAATTCCAGTTTAATCAATTCTAACAACAACCCTGGTGCCCCCACGTTGTTCCAGTGATTCTCTTTGGACAAAGCACTAGCAGTTCTAATTTATGTGACAAAATATACTTTTGCTGATGAATATTTTATGACGAATTAGACCAAGTAGCAGTTCAGTTCCACTTTGCAGACATGCAGACTGTGGAAGTAAAATACTTAACTTAAACTTTCACAACCATCCACTACTGTCACTACAGAACAGTGTTTCTCGCAGTCAATTTTTTCTCCTTCATTTATTTGATGTATTGAGTAGTTTCTTCTTTTGTCACATATGCTGCTGAAATGTAATTTCAGGTCCTGTGTCCTCTATGGGTGCATAGATGTCGCATAACATGCATATTTAAATGCAAATACCTTTAAGTTCACAGAGAGGAACTCCAGCACGCCAAGCTGCACTTAAAGATGTATTCAAAGTGTTTGTCATTGAGTAAAAACCATCTATAACATGACCCAAGCTTGTGCATTCTGTTCTTTGTGTATTTGGTCTAAGTGTGAGGAGCAGAAGTAGCACCCAAGCATTAGCAAAGTCCACCGATGTCATGCTCTAATGCCACATCTGACACTAATGCCTTCAGGAGCTACTTAAGGGTCTGCTCCCCAGTGCGGTCCCCTTTTCCCTCTGATGCTTCAGCGGTTTCCCTGGTGAATGCGCATGTTGCCCTGCTCTGGCTGGAATAACTGATCCAGCTACACTCATAGCCATCTGCCCATGGTGAGAAGTCACTTTCAAATGTCAGCATACAACGCTTTGACACAAGCTTTACACAAATTGAAGGAAGGACCACTAATGAGCACAGCTGATGTTTCTGTGAGCTTGTTGCCTATTCAAGTCCATCATTGCCTCGCTTCCTTTATCTGCTTTCTTGTTGCCATGCATACATTACTATGAAATACAAAGAAAAAAAAGATTCTCGAAACAAGAGACACACTATGGTTACCCAGCAGTGATTTGTAAATTAGCTCTCCATTCACAAATTTAACCCCTAAAAACTAGAAGTTTCTTCTCCATGACAACAATTCCTGACTTAAATCAGCTTAGATGCCATTGATGCCTCTAGAATCTGCAGGTCTGTGAAGTCCTTACCTCTCCCCAGCCACCTGTCCCTACTTACTGCCACTCAGACACAACCAACTCACCTATGACTCAGCTCAAAGAGTAAAACTACTCGACGACACACAATGGCAAGTTGTAACACCAGAGTAATTCAGCCATACGTGTCTGAGCTGGAAACTGGTTCTGAAGAGGTGGAATGTTACAGAAACCCCCATCCTTCAAAAAAAATAGGACTGGTTCTTTAGATTTGTTACATATAAAACCTCAGATGTTTGAATCTGTGTTTTTCAGACTGGCATCAGTACACTGCAAAAATATGTTCAGCTCTGGCGTTAACCTCACATTTTACTTACAATATGTCTTCCTGCATATGAAAACACCATATGAACATGTTAACTAATTAACAACAATTATCACATCGTTAACGCGTTGTACTTGTTGTACAGTTGTTCTGAACAGCCTCCCTATTAAGCAACAAACTAAAAGGGTGACACAGGCACATCTGATAGCAGTGAAGTATACCAATAGTACACATGATAAGTTGAACAGTAAGAAGTAGTATATTAATCTACTGTGGCAAAGACTACATTTTCAGAAGTGCCAGTCCTTATCCTTGAGTTGTGGTTGTTTCACTTCTTTGGATCTGCTTAAAACTTTGATGATTTTCTCTGTAATCCTACAGCAATGTTCTGTTTGTCAGCTCACTTTGGTATCACAGCACCAGATTAGATCCAGCAGAGTTCCAAAGTGTTTTTGTGTGAGTCAGACAAACAGACAGACAGAAGTACAAAGATAGTGACCACAGAAAATAACTTCAATCCTCACGTTTTGTTTTAACTAGGGAAAAAGACCCAAAATTGCATTATTATTGTAATTTTTTTTTTTGGCACTGTAATCCAAAAGTTGTTTCACAAGGGTTTTTCTTCAAACAGAGAGAGAACAAGGCAGCAGAATGTAGACTGATGTTTCTATGAGCTAAACTAAAATGTCCAAAACTGATGAGATGTAAAGAAAACATGTCAATGTTCTGTATTTGGGTCAGAGCCTGTTTTGACTGTGAAAGTGCAAAATGTTTCGTTACCTCGATCAACTTGTTGGCATGCTCACGGAACACCTGTGCGTATTCCTTCACTTCTTTCTCATTGCCATTCTTGGCAGCTTCGATCAGGACCAGGAGGGGAACATTGGTCTCCAGGAAAGAGTCAGAAACATGGTCCATCACAGCTTTACGCAGCTGTGAAATGAAAAATTAGGAAAAGAAAGGGCGCTGTTAAAATAATATATCCCCTGTGCCCCTGTGCATAACCTGTGGACTTGTGTCTTGTCATGCAGCTTGTTGACCTGATCAGATGGTACATTTTCCCTTCTTAATTGAAACAATCACCAGCCTTAAAAGAATATCTTGTCAATTATATTAGCTGAACTTCAGATAAAATACTTGTTTTGGTAGAAATTTGTTTTGATATCAAAGGTTCAGTGAGCACAAACATGGAGGTTTAGAGGCAAATTGAACTCAAAGTGAAGAAAAAAAAAAGTCATGCTTGAACAAAACAAACCTGTCTGCGAAGGTCTCTGGTCTTCTTTGTCATCCTGTCGATGGCTGTGTTCAGAGCATCACTCCTGTCCTTCCTTCCCGCCTGAAACATAAACAAAGGGAGGAATTAGTGAGGAGTGCGCTGCAGTGGCAGCTATGTCAACAACAAATTTGCTGTGGATGCTCATATAACATATATCTTGATAAGCCTACGGATCAGATTGAATTTAATCAATCCGTGTCCAAACCTGAAAAGATTAAACAGTCTAGACTCGAGGGAATAAAGACAAAATGGAACAAATCTGCAGACATACCACTGCATCAGAATTTATAATTAATAGCATCGTTCTTAGTGTTACATCATCACTCTCTCACATGCTTCCTTTTTTAGTAAAATTGTAATTTAGTATATAACGATTAATAAGGTTGCTGGATAAATTTAAATGTTTCAGTGTTATTAACCAATCATTTTTGGATCCGACTCTTTCATGTGTCTCTGCTTTGTAAAATTACTGTACTTTCTTATAAAACTGCCGTAAAATAAAAATAAAAAATGCAATTCAGTTGTTAAAGAAAGATAAAAAGTCAAGACTGTTTCAAGAGCTTCTTCATGTGGGCAATTTATTATGCTGTGAGACGCTGGTGGACACAGATCACAGAATTTTTATTTTGTTATTGAGCGTGTGTGAATAATCCCGTGGGGGATACATCATGTAAATCACCAAATTATTCATTCATTTGTATGTAATAGGTTCCAGTGAGAGTTAAAGTGATCTGTGAATGTAAGTGCAGCTACTGTTCTGCAGATAGTCAGTTTGATCCATGTATCATTTCTGTACTCTGCATAGACCAGCTGTCAAAAGCGCCCCTTTGGCCCCCAATAAACACTGGAATCATTTCCCAACTCACAGCACAGTGAGCGATCCATGGAGCACAGAGCAGCAGCTAACAGTTTCAATTAATAATATACACACACACTGAAAGCATGCGCTGGTAAAAAGGGAGTTGGGTTAAAAAACAGCTGATTTGCAATATATAAGCGCTATAATTCATGTGCACTACATCCTCTTAAGTGCTGCTGTTGGTCGCAAACTGCATTTAAATCCAAAATTTTATTCATGCACAGATCGAGAAAGGCTAATTCTATCCAAGTCTTCCTGCCACCACAGCTCTCTTCATAGATGCTGTATATAACACTGTATAATACATTGCAGTAAACCACTAAAAGCAACCCTTGATGCAGGCTAGAGATTCATATTTACAGAACTCCTAAGCTGTCATACATGTAGAAATAGTTTTATTTTACCCTCTGTTATGTTTGTAACTCTAAATGTTTAATAAAGACAAATCAAAATTTGGTTCAGGTTCCACATTTTCAAAAAAAGAAAATGTTCCGGTGACTTAAACTAGTTTGAATCTATTACTGCCTAAATTACTTGGTCATTTTGTAAAATGGAAACCAGTTTGTCCTGTTGGCCTCAATGGGCCAACATCAGCTCCCAGTAGTAGAAACTGTGGAAATACTATTTGGATTGGATTGGCTACTGTGATAAAGGTGATTATCTACACTACTGCTAAGCAAAGCATGTTTGGTAAAGTCAGACAACCTGATAATCATGTAAATCAAAAGATTTGCTCCCCATGAAACAGGCTGAGGCGGGTATTTTCACAGTTCTCCATTTCTTGGGTGCAAACAGCAGCTTGGATGCGGTTTCTGATTGAAAATGTACAACTCAAGTACAAAGAGCATATTCAAATGCATCTACATCACTGTGGTAATGGTGCATTGTTTGCTCATAAATTAAGAGCAGCTGTAAAAAGGCTTGTGAGTACAACTGAGCACTAATGTAGAGCAACAATAAAATTAATATTTTAATCTCTTCTCCACAGTGTAGATGTTCTCATCTTCAAAGAGAATATGTGTTGATGAAAGTTGCAGTTTCATACGCATGTGTAAGTTACATACATTGCAACAGCTCAACTGGTAATCATACAGCCAAGTGTCACACAGTAGTCAGAGCATGAACGAATGCAGAGATGTTCAGTCAGTCTGCAAACTACTTTAGCATAAGCTGAAAACCTAAAACTTTTAGGAAAGAGAGAGATTGAGTGAAAGCGAAAAACAGAGAGTGACATATGCACTGATACTGGAAAATCATAAAATCTGAGCAAAATTAGATGAATAGCAAAGGGCAACAGAGAAAAGGCAAAGAACCAGTTGGACTCTGGGCTGCTCATCCCCTTTATAATGCTTAGATCAACCGCATCAGAACACCATGGATGGTGGTGGCATTGACCTACCCCATCCCCCCACTGACCTTTGCCCATTGGGGGGTTGTGCACATAGTTAGGGGCCAGGGAGCTCCAACAGCACTAATCCCCTGTGATTTTGTGCCGGCTGGATGCAGTGCTGTGTAGGGCTTTAGCCTGCTCTGCCCCAACTCTTTCAATCCTATTTCATTCATGCCTAGCCTATATTTCATTTCCACGCCAGAGGGTTCTAAAGCACTTTTTCAGGTGCTCATTATGGAGGCAGTTTCTCTGCGGCATCTTTTATGATACTCAGGTGAGTCTCTATCCATCTCCTTTAGGACAGATTTAGGAACATCCCTTTCTACGAAACCACTAGTCCGCTGGATTATTTCAAAAAAATTCAATGGAAATAAACTATTCTCCAAGTGTCAAATGATCACAGAGCTCCACAACATTGCTCTTCAATATTTCAGCAGGCTCAGTTAATTGGGTGGGCATTTATAATTTCACATGTTTTTTTCCTTTCACATTTGCTTTTCAAACATCCTACATTTTCAATGAAAAGCCAGCACACAAACACAGAGGACATCTCCCTGAGGTTTAAGTGTTTTTTTTTTCTCTATGCATTCCTCTTACGCATTCTGCAGAACAGTCCACATGGGAGATGTAGTCTACCACAGTACATGTGGAGAATGACAGCTGCTTGCAGGTCAAATGGCCTGGAAAGTCACAGCCAGATGTGTTTTGTAGTAATGGAGTTAATGAAAGATTTTATTTATTATTTTTAAGTCACAATATTTTTCGAGTTATGCATGCAGTTCAGTGACTCTGTGACGCACGTCAGCATTGCAGTATTCAAATCTGACATTCTGAAAAATAGAAAATTGGTTTCAGTTGCTCTTTATACTATTTCACTATCATTCAAACAATGGGAATTCTATTACTTGTTTTCATTAAATGCAACTGATTGTAACAGATCCAATAGAATAAAAAAAAACTTCACTGTAAGGAAATTAAATTAACACATTTGAATCAAGTGGGGGTGTATTAGGCTCGTGGAAACTATAGCGTAGTATATATAAAAGATGTATAAGTAAATAGAAGGTGAAATTCAATAGACGAACAAAGTTAATGACAATATTTGTGCTTCATGTCTTTTCTTCTATGTAGTCTTTTAATGCCTCCAGTCTAGCTTACTGCAATTGCCCTCACAGCACAGCACATTAAATAATTGAAGAATATAAGGGCTAAAAATTAACTACAGACATCCCATTCTCTTCAGCACTCTAAATGGTTCTGAAATATCTTCTTTTAAGAAATAGAAGAGTCAAATTCATCTGTTAAAATTCCCCCCCCAAAAAAAATGGTAACAGCATTTTAGTTACTTTAATCTCTCCTTATGCCTCACATCATCAGCCAAGTGTTCAACCTTGTCCATTACATTTTAAAAGCTAGCCTAATTAAGCTTCAGAGCAGCTGGCCATACATTGCATGCCAGTGCTCAAAAAGGCACTGCACTCAAGATATGTAAATTATGAATATAAAACAGACATCGTATGTTAGCATTGACATAGTATACCCGCTCCTGAGCAGAGATAAGGCAATGCAGAGCACCTTGCTCGTGTTTTTTTGTTGTCTAAAGCCACAAGTTACCAACTATATTCTGCTTTGTTATGCTATTTTGTTTATGTCTCCAGCATACATTCATACATAGTGCCTGCAGAACAACAGCAAGGCGAGGCTGAGATTTACAGCTGTGGTTAATTTCAACAGCAAGCTGCCGCAACACGTTCAAGATATCAATATTCTGATGGTGACGAGCCAGTGGGAGGGAAGGGGGATGCATGAGGGAGGTGGAGGAAGACTAAGGTGCACAAGCACTGTGTATGAGGCAGAGAGCAAGTGACTGAGCAAGAGAGTGAGAGGGTGTTTGTGTGTGTGGGAGAGAAAAAGAGAGAGAGAGAAACAGTAGTGATGATCGACGCCAGGCTGCCACCACTCTGTAGCAGTGAGTGGCTGCAACAAAAAGCACAGAATAACATCCCTGACTCCCTGCTCTGCTTTTTTCTCTCTCCCTGCGTCTCAGCTAGCAGACGAGGGCTCCGCTCACAGCTCTGCAGAGGCTATGCTGAGACTGAGCCGGCGTCGGAAGCAGGATCTCTGGCTGCCATCAACAAGTTAGGGTTGGAAGACCACAGCCATGAAAGAGAGGCACTTGATCTTCAATTAACCGTCTGAGCTGACATCATTGCGGTGGAAGGGAAACAAAAGGGTAAAAAAAAGAAAAAGAAGAAAAAGGGAGAGGGGGGGTCTGTTCGCTGGAGTCGCTCTGGATGCAACTGATCAACTTAAAAAAAAATTATATAATTATTTATTTCAAGGATTCGTGGGTTGAAGGAAAAAAAGATTCAACCTTTTCTTTCAGCTTGGATTTTAAAGGACTAAAGCAGCATAACAGGAATAAACATCATCTTGGGACATGGAATTTCATATTTTGTTTCAATTGGGTGGGTTCAGAATTGCTATATTTCCAAAGAGGCTGATTCCTTTTGTGCTTACTCAAAAGGGCTTTTTCCCTTTGGATTTTTCTTCCATCTGGTTGCTCCAAGAGTCTGCGGAAAAGGACAGTTGAATGCAGCCTCCGATGTGCACAAAAGAATGGGTAAGTTAGCTCCCTTTATATGGCAGATCTGGGCATGAATAGAGAATACAAGTAAGAGTGAGCAAGGCTGAGGACTAAAAGCTCTCCTGCCAAGTCTATTTACTGCAATGGTCCTTCATTTTCTTTTCTTCACCGACACACGACTTGGGAAGATATACGATTTAAGAACCGTTTGTATTTAACAGAAGCCCTCTCAAGTGATAAAAAAAAATCACATAAAAAAAAAAAGCCCTAATTCAAATCATTCTTTTTTTTTTTTTTATTTTCTATTCAATGACAACAGTATATGTGTGCTGCTTAAAAAAACATACAGCAAATAACTAATAAACGAATGTCAGTAATGAAGGGGAAATTTGCATTCAAGCCCAATTGCAGAGCACTAAAAATGAACCCAATTGGCTAAATATAAACAGTGCGAGCAAAGTCCGGCTCATGCATGTAACTGATCGTTAGATGCGCAAGTAAATGACATCTCCATCCATGTGTCATGTTTCCATACATTGTAAAAGTTGCCAATGCAAAATATCTCAACTGCTGTATGTATGTAAAGAACGAGAGCATACACAGAAAGCACAATCGCCATCATGAATTAGTAATAAGTGCTCTGCAGAGATTAGCTTTCCCGCCCCACAGTTCATTTTCTTGTCTTTGAACCCACCCAGGTTTCCATTCAAGGTGGCCATTGGTGGGACCTGCACCAGCGGCTGTGTGTGTGATCAGCATGCTCCTAGCGTGCCTGCTGTCTCCTGCATCGTGCACAACCTGCCCTCAAAAATGCCGCTGTGAGGACCTGCAGTTCTACTGCGACACCCAGGGGCTTACGGCACCCCCAGATGGTGTGGACAAGGGAGCCCTGGGGTTGTCACTACGCCACAATAGCATCACTGAGCTCAGCCCTGATCAATTCTATGGCTTCAGCCAGCTCACCTGGCTACATCTCGACCACAACCAGATTACCACAGTACAAGAGGATGCCTTTCAAGGGCTCTATAAACTGAAGGACCTCAATCTGAGCTCCAATCGTATCACCAAGTTGCCCAACACAACCTTCATCCACCTCATCAACCTCCAGATACTGGACCTGTCCTTCAATCAGATGACTGCATTGGAACCAGAACTGTTTCACGGATTGAGGAAGCTCCAGATACTCCACCTCCGCTCCAACTTACTTCGTACCACACCTGTTCGGGCATTCTGGGACTGCCGCAGCCTGGAATATCTGGGCCTAAGCAGCAACCGTCTGCGGAGCCTGGCCCGAAATGGATTTGCTGGGCTCATCAAGCTTAAAGAGCTCCACTTGGAACACAATCAGCTGACCAAGATTAACTTGGCCCATTTCCCTCGTCTTGTTGCCCTCCAGTTTCTATATCTGCAATGGAATAAGATCAGCAACCTAACATGTGGCATGGAATGGACCTGGACCACTTTAGAGAAGCTGGACCTCACAGGAAATGAAATTCGTGTCCTGACACCTGATGTATTTCAAACGCTGCCAAATTTAAAAATTTTGCTGCTGGATAACAACAAACTAAGCAGTCTGGATCCTCAAGTCATGGATATGTGGCAGTCTTTGGGTACTATCGGGCTGTCTAGCAACCTTTGGGAATGTACCAAAAGGATTTGCTCTCTGGCCACTTGGCTAAGCACCTTTAAGGGAAGGTGGGAACATTCCATTCTCTGCCATAGTCCTGAATATGCCCAAGGTGAGGAGATACTTGATGCTGTTTATGGATTCCAGCTTTGCCAGAATTTTTCAGCGCCGGTTGTTCAGACCATTAGTACAACCACAGACGCTACTACAGCTGCAGAGATGACAAGCTCCTTGTTTGGAATTATGCAGCCGACCCCCACACAGGACTATGCAGAGGATTTTGGGAGCTTTACCACAGTCATTACCACAACAACCACAACACAAACACCACGCACTGCTCAAGCAACTACTGCTCCATTGGAAGAGGCAGCTGTAACGGATGACTTCTCAGCTATGGACAACACTGTTATGACTCATAGGGTTATCATTGGAACTATGGCCCTTCTATTTTCATTCTTTTTCATCATTTTCGTTGTGTATATTTCACGGAAGTGCTGCCCTCCCACCCTGCGCCGGATACGCCACTGTTCGGCGATTCAAAACCGCAGACAGATGAGGACCCAGCAGCGGCAGCCTATGGCAGACCTAGCTACACAGGTACCCTATAATGAGTATGAGCCCAGTCATGAGGAAGGGGCACTCGTGATCATCAACGGCTATGGGCAGTGCAAGTGTCAGCAGCTGCCTTACAAAGAGTGTGAAGTATGAACTCTTATTTATTCCTAGAGCATATGGTTTGTCATTTGACCATTTCAGATGATACAGGGTTTGCTTTTTTGATTTTTTTCCAGTTTATGTAAAAAGCATAATTTCTACAAGTGAGATTTGAGAATATGTGAGAAATGTTGAATGCTACAATGACAGAGGTTGGACAGTCAAGGGAAGATGTAGAGATAGTCACAAATTTATTTTTCTATGAATGCAAGGTTGTTCATATCAGGCAGGGGCAATCATTTTAAAGAAGAAAATTGTAAACTGTGAGATTTGTCTCCACATTGTCTCTATATTCTGCAGCACAGAGAAACTACTTCGCCAAATGGCCCTCTGCTAACAGAATACATTAAGTGAAGAAATGTGATTTATGTCGTATTTCTTTTAAAAAGTAAATATTTGAAATCATGTTTCTAACTGCACCACAGGCACTGTAAGCCAATCACTCAATCACTGGGGCAAATGAATTGGATCAATCTTTAGGATGTATGTTTTATAGTTTCATTGTTTTGAGAGAACTATGACACATTAAAGGACACGAAGACCAAACTCAAACTCTGAATTTTAACTGTAAAATAAATGTCATTATTGTTATGTTACAAATAAAGATAAATTCTCTATTGGGAAGAGAGGAACCCTGAAGTTCTATTCAGTAAACACTAATGATATTGCTTTTACCAGATCAGACATGATTCAGTTATATAAATCAATAACGTTCCATCAGATCAAAAGGCTCTCAGTGTTCCCTTCTTAAAGAAATATATTTGGGTGGTCACTTCAAAAAAAACAGCTGTCCTTAGCCAAAAAGAGATTATTGTTTTGTTTTTAGAAATCTGGATTTCCTCCAAAAGTTCTTCTATGTGAAAGTGCAACTCAAAGTGTGTACTGAGAATGGAGAATTTATGTTCAATTATATAAATTGGAAAAATTACCTCTTTAATCAGACATTAGCTCGTAAATGCAATGCTGTTATGCAGCTGACTCAAGTTGTTGGATGTTTGAGCTCCCGCCCACAAGGGCCAAGCGCTACAAATAAATGTTTGACCTGTGGGACACACTAAGCATTGTTCAACTGTGGTTAATCTTCTATATACTACACTGCTTAGCTTAGCAAAAACTCATGGTTGTCAACTTCACCTAAGACTTGCTGGACAAATTATTAGACCATTAATGTACAATGATCTGTACGTGGATTCTCAATTTCCCAAATGCCATACAAAATGTGACCACAATATTTCTTAACCTAGTTAAGTACACTTTGCTGATTTGCTATTATATACCAGGATCGATATACAGAAGAACTAGTGTGAGGTGTGAAGGTAGCAAGTGAAAGGGCAATGAACAGCGCAAATGCATTTCATTCTGAAAATAAAACCTTTCCCAGTAGCCCACGCTCTTTACCGCTAACACACTAATCAGGACTGACAGCCTCAAGATTGAACCAATTAAGGCAAGGCAAAAAGAATCTAATATTCTGTCACCCACACCAGTGATCCAGCAACATTTAGCTGTTCAACCACTCAAAAATAGTTCTAGTATAATCATCCTTGACACCAAACAAAAACATCACTGACCCTTTTATTTTAAGACATTGTTCTTGTTGGGGAATTGTCATTTCAGTCTTGAGAATGCATTTACAGAGAATAATAAATATTATAACAGTTCCTGGGTTAGCACTCGCAAGTGTCAAGTTAAACTGCGGTCAATACCCTGAGAGCAAATGGAGATCCACTGATAAGCAAACAGCAAGCCTGGGTCAGGACACATTTGTATGCAGCAGGGAGAGGATGTGCATTAGCATCAGACTAAAGCTGCTGCCGCAGCTTCGCACTTCTTTGTGTTCAATTTGGTAGTGGGGGCAGGGTGAAAGAGAGAGGGATTGAGAGGAATTGATGGGACGACGGAGAGGGGGTACAACTATGGGGTAATATCTTAATTCATTAAAACAAATGAGCACCCTTCTGGTCGAGTAAAGGTAGTAGAGAGAGGAAGAACTGAATAACAGCACCTTGGGATTGAAATGCACACTGACCACACAACAGTAACAATTTCACTTCTTGCCAACTAATGAGCCATCCAGTGTTTGAACATCGAAAGATTCAAGTCAAATTCTTGACATTTGGAAACAAGAATATGACGTGTAATCATATTCTTGACTCCTAACACTCATGTTTTTTTCAACTTTTGGTTATGTTTATTAAAGTCAGCAATTAGAATGGAAGGATGCTTCTGACAGCACAGCACCTTCAAGTGAGATGTTTGGTTTTGAACAACTGGGATGCAGTTTATTGGCTGATGCCCCCTAGAGGTAGGAAGAAGGTACCATTTGTGGCTTTGTCTCTATTGAGCTTGTCAAAATTTGGCTTCAGACTTCTAAATGAATGCTTGTTTGTCAATGTGTTCCAGCACATGCTCATAGGATGCCTAAAACAACTTAAGAAAGTGCTTATGTAAACCAAAAATTGTTACACTTCATGTTTGAATTCAATGAAAACCATTGCATACACTGATCACATCTGCAAAGCCAAGCACCTCCACTTTCTAATTTAGTTTTCTTCCAGCTTCGCACTGCTTTTACTATTGCCCTTCTAATCTGTCTTGCATGTTCAAAAGTCAAAATTGAGTTGAGTATTTCTTAATGTCATTCAGCAAACGTTATGGAGAGACCTCATTTTTGATAACACCGAGAATGGGGATATATATGGAATTCCTATGAAGCTCTGTCAATCATCTGACATTTCACTGTTTAAGACTACAGTTGTACTAAGAGACTGAAAATCCACAAAATTTGTAGAAATATGCATCC
Source organism: Stegastes partitus (assembly GCF_000690725.1). NCBI lineage: Eukaryota > Metazoa > Chordata > Actinopteri > Pomacentridae > Stegastes > Stegastes partitus. The sequence continues at coordinate 195,688 of NW_007578277.1, forward strand.
CTTTGCACTCTGGCTCTTTGTTAACTGTTTTTGTTTCCTCTTGTCATCCTCTAGCCCTTGTCCCCAACCCTGCCTAAAAAATAATAAAAAAAAAACAAACAAAAAAAAAACAAAACAAAAAAAAAAACAAGTGAACCAATCCCCTCTCTCTTACCCAACCTCTTTGTGCAAAATGAATGCTTTTCTCTTCCCATTTTCCTTTTGTATTGTAATATGTACAATTTCATATCTGTATAGTGGATAAGATGTGCCAAACTGAAAAAAAAAAAACATTGTCCCCTCAAAACATATATTTTTTAAATAAAATGGTTATAATTTACAAAGTGTTTGCTAACTGATGGATGCTCACAACTTGGTTTGGTCTTTCATTACATTTTGGTTCAAGGGATAAACCTTTAGCTTCAGAGAATCCTTAAGCAAACAACATTAAATCCAACCCTTGATGAAATTACCATTGCATATAGCTCTTTCCTGTACACAGTTTAAAGAACCAGAGGATGAGAGACTAATTTGATTCCAACTCCCTTCAACAAAGGCATGTGAACAAAAACAGAAAGTCATTAAGTGTACAAGTCAATGAGATATAAATTCTAATTTTGATGTTGTGCAAAACTCGTGTTTCTGGGTTACGCAATGAAGAGAAGTTTGAAAACCCTCGCTTTAGGGCAGAGTGATGATGTGTTTTCTGGGATCAGAATGTGGTCAATGTGGTAATTTAAATAGAGGAACAGGTAACTGAAAATCATCTATGCTGTTTACTGTTAAACTGATTTTGATAGTTAACTGCTTTTCCATTTTTTTCAATCCACTTGTTAATTGTTTTTTTGAGTAAATGCCAGAAAATAAGGACAAATGCTCTTCACAAGTTCTAAGAACCCAAGGCCATGTCTTGCTGGTTTCATTCCAGGCAAAACTGGAAGGTTTTAAATTTGTAATATCTAAACAGAGAAAAGTGTTAAATCTTCGCATTTGAAAACAGCAAATTGTTGTGTTTTTTTCTTTCAACCTGATGGATGACTACATCTAATAATCAACTGGCTGACTGTATTGCACCTGTATCCTCTACTTTGTAATAAGATTTGGGATTAATGTCAACATATTGAAGAATACTATTAACTGTAGCACCTTAGACAAATTGACTATTTTTTCAGTGACACTGGCTCATTAATATAGATTAGTCAATTTAAATAATCACAGATTTTAACAAATTAATACTAGATGTACAAGACTTAAGTAATGCAAGTCAAGTGCAATAATATCTATAGATTAGCAAATGAGTTCAGCAGCCATCAAAAATGACTCAGAGCACATTGCCCACTGGATTTTGAAACAAGGAGCATTCAAAGAATAGGTACAAAACAAGCTTTACACTAATGTTTGGCCAAGTGGGCACAGCAGAATCCATCTGCAGATACAACATTGACTTTTCAAATTCCCCTAACTGTAAGCACACTGGAAACATAAAGGTGCCCGATATCCACCAGGAATACCACAAAATCTCTGTATATTGCAATATATGTGTTGACAAATGTATAACCAGACCTTCAACTTTATGTAACTTACGCTTGATGTTTGTTTGCTAGAATACAAAATTCAGTCATCCCTTATATGCCAGTGAGGGAGACTTCTCTTGACATAGATGCATTGCAAGAAGAGAAAAAAAACTACATGTTACCTGGTAAGTCAAATGAACTCTTCAAATATCTTCAGTTTTTTTCTTTTTTTAACGAGACATTTTATATGCAGTATACGACATCTAATGGATGCTAGTTTAGAAATGAGCTAGTTTACCATTCCATGGATTTCACAAACTAAACTATGAAAGGAACTGAGATGCAAACCTTGTTGAAAAGGTTCAAATTTAAAGTTCCTGCATACTTTTTTGTTGTTGTTATGATTATCTGCACTATTAGAGTATTTATTCCACAGGAACAAAGCTATATGTAGAAACTGGCATGTAAAGCATGTAGAATCCAACAGTGTTTATTTTGGGACCCGATTTTAATTAAGTTACAGTCAGTCTTTTCATGAAACTGTATACGAGTTCTATTCAGGTTTTAGTGCTTTTATGTATTTATTTGGCAAACTAAAAACATTTTTCCTCCAGTTTCCATCAGTGGCATTTTAGTCTCATTTTTATCAGACATTTTAAATTGTTTTAACTGTTACGCAACTCTACAGCCACCTCCAACTTTTTGTTTAGTTGCCATGGTTACAGGTGGAAAAGGGTCTGTACTTTTGTCTACCAATTTTCCAAGTTTAGTGAATGTAAAGGCAGTTTCCGAGTATGTTATGACTCTGGTCAACTTTGCCAAGATATCTCGAATCCACGCTTCTCTCGTTGGACACTAAGTTCCCATAAGATGCCTAAGTTTCCTTTAAATGGCTCAGATAGCCAGGTTCCAGAGGACAATTTTAAAGAGATGTAAACTTCATCGTAAGGCAACTTAGTTTATGCCAAGCAGTTTTGAAAGATGCAAACACTGTAAAAGAAGTATAGTGTGACATGGCTATCCAACTTTAAAAGCCACTTAAATTTTACTTGCTCTTTTCTGATGAGGTCTACAGAAAGTAAGCGTCAGTAATTAACCTGCAGAGTGTACCCAAGTGGGGGAGGCACTAAACTGATGAGTCTGACTGCATGGCCTCAGTAGTCTGCAGGGTTCAAGGACTCAGAGCCTATGTATGCTTCAGGTATTCATTATGAGGCCTCCAATAAATCTAGAAAATGCTTACAGGGAAGGACATATTGATCTGGACTCTCATCAGCAAATACCCCCCTAATGTATTTATTGCTCAACAAATTTAAAGCCATTCCCCAAGCATATCCTTTGGGGGGGAGGAGGAGGGGGGGGGGATCAAGTGCAAATAATAGAGAGATCTGCCAACCAAAAATCCTTATAGTGTTTGTGGACAAGATTGCAAACTGCTGAACTTTCTTCTTGTTCGTTTTGGAAGAAGAACTTCACTTCACCCGAAAAATAAAATGGAGTTCATTCTTTAGACGTCTATGTAGAATCATTCTTTTGATTCACACAGAATTTAAATTCATTAAAGACACAAGTTACTTGTTAATACAAGTACCACTAAGCCCAGGATCAACATACATGGAATTTCTAAACTCCACAGTCTTTCAAACACCTGCAAAAATAACACCACTTCAAAGATTAATGCTACAAAGTGCAACACAGTAGATGTTAAGGTAACAAGCATCTGAGCATAAATATTTTAAAACCAAAAATGATTAAGCCAGTTACAGAACAATGTTGTTATTCCATTTGTCCGGGGCTCACTCCCCCCCATCAGCTGTCAATATGAGGAACACACCTCTGTTTAAGTCTTTGGTTCCCTCTTTGTGTGTGTTCTTAGTGGGAAGGTTAAAAGTACAGCCAATTAGAAAAATCTTAGCATATCAGTCAGCAAATCTGTCATTGCCACCTCCTACTCAGAAAGAAATGGTCTTAAGTTAGGTTGAGAGGGAAACTGTTCATGTTGTGATGCAACATTATTGAAAGCTACAAGCAGTCGAGGGGTTTTACTGCATGTAGATTAGGGGTCAACTGAGTATTACCCTGGCCACGTATTGGATCCAATATTCAGGATTTTATGTAATTATTAGTATCCGATTACATATAAAACTTCAATTTAAAAATCTGTTACTTTGGCCCTGATGAAGCCACCTTTCTATATCTGTGGTCTCAAGCAAATGTTCCACCCTCAGCACTATCTGACTGGTCACAGGTCAAGACTCACAGCCAATCAAACTGGAGGGTAAACGTTGAAAAGTTCATGTTAATGAAACATTTGTAAAACATCAACAAATAATGGCATTTCAACAAAGCATGGCAGGTGACAATATGACTATAAATACTGATAGTATGGTCGCAGATAGAATGGTTTAAAAAGTCATGATTTTCCTAACTTGGCACAGCTTCTTCAAGTACAACAGCTGCAAATGGATTAAAACTGCATGAAAATTCCAGAATAAATTCAAAATGGGTTTCAAGTATGGCTCCAAGAGGCTTCTTTGTAACTGGACATGGTGCATGCACCGACCAAATTTGCTACACCTAATGTGGGAGCTGCAGCTTTGAAGTTCTGTGGTAAGACAGACTGCTGAAAGCATTTGCTTACCAGTAACAGAACCAGTAATTCATCATTAGCTCCACTTCAAACCAAGTCAAACTATGTTTTCTGTACACAAAAGAATACCCAGAATACCACCCAAAACTACCTGATAAACCTGATAAGAGGTTAGGTTTGTTTTCTGAAAGCTAGAAGGTCTGCTGTTGGAATTCAGGGAGGCACATTTCTGTGTAGAATCTGCATGTTCTGTCCGTGTCTGTTAGCGTTTCTCTGGGTGCGTTGGTTCTAATATAGTTCCAAGACATGCAGGTCAGGTGAAGTGGAAACAACCACCGCCTGCAGGTGCTTACATGGGTGTGAAAGTGTTGTGTATGTGTGTGTTAGCCCTGTGATTGAGAGGTGACTTGTTCACAGTGCATTTTCTGTGTGTCTTCAGGGAAGCTACAGACTTCTGCTAAATGTAATAACAAATAATAGTAGCAGTGGTGAGTATATGCTGAATGCATAGTGTTAGAAAAACTAGATTAGAAATGTGCAGAATTTCCTGTTGCTTAATTTAATGAAGGGAAACAATCCCAGTTCTACCTTGTCATGTAATACCAGAGCTGTGAACACAGTAATTGCTGTTACCAAGGTCACTGGCATGTCTGATGAGAACAAAAAAACACACTTGCTACAGTTGAGTACTTCTGTGAATGCATGTGCACTTGTTACATGCACAGATGTGGTTTGCCTCCCAGTTAGACACATTCATCACAGCTCAATTCACTGTGACTCAGTCTACTTCACCTTCAAGCCTATGTATTTCTCTGGCTATGCACACCTGCAAACTGCAGATACGCATTCTGATTTTCTTGTCATTTTTAACAGTGTTTGTACCTTTGGCTGGGGGACAAATGTTTATCTGACTTATCATCCCAGAAACAGACCCCAAAGGTGGAACGATATTCAGCACAAAAATGCTTTTGTTGATTTTATTGATTTCTGCATTAAATGGATTACAGTGCTGCTAAGAACACCACCAACCCACAGAGAATTATCACCTGACTGCACTTTATTGCATCTTTTAGCTCATTGTTTAGGTTTTAGGGCTCAGGAGCTTTGGTTTGCTCTCACTGCTGTGTCATCAGCATAAAAAACATCTTAAAACTCACTGTGTGCAACAACAACAACAACAGAAACACTCGCCAATAAGTTTACCCAATTATCATAAAAGGTGATAATCCAGTTATTTCCTCTGCCCTTAAGGGTCTAAAAGGCTGACATAAGTGAAGGTGAAGAGACTAGACTAAAACTAATTATACTGACAGCATATGTATGAATCTATGGAGAAAGATTGCCATACTTGCCAATTAAATCATTTCACACCATAAGACATGCTTCAGAAAACAGCACGGATGGTGCTGGATAAAGTTCATTCACCCATGTCAAAAGGGGAAAGTCAGTGGTAGTATCACACAATGGCTCTTTGTGAAGCCACAGCTTTCTTCTTCTGTTTAATTGCTGCAGATAAAAGGGTGCATCTCATCTACCTGCCAGCAAAGCCAACCGAAAAGCCTCGAATTCACCAGCAAAAGATCAAGGGCCAGGTCTAGGAATTGTTGCCTGACGGGCTGTTCCTGACAGACCAGTGTTTTATGGAGGCTGTAAATATACGAAAAGCCTTGGGGACACTAAATCTTTTCCCCGTTACATTGTGTGGTGTGTAATTTGTTTTAATTATGCATTTAGATGAGATTACAAATAGATAAATTGAACTGCCTTTCCACTAGTCCTATATTAGGTCTTGCATCTTTGAAACATCTCCCACTTTTTCAACAGCACTGGTTTAAAAAAAATTTAAATATAAAAAAATAAAAAAACACTTGAGGCCATTTCACTACATTATCTGTTAGCTCCCTGGACACATACTGTAATCTCACCTCCAACCATAACATTGTACCTAATGTTTCATAAACCTGCTCAAGCACAAATAAAAGCCCATGTAAAATGCCAACTGATATCCCCCATTAGAAAGTGTGCACCAATTATCATTTTCTGTTAGGTTACACATAGCTCATAACAGTATCAGGTAAGCATTGCAGATAGTCCAAGATCCCAACCAAAAAGGAGAGGCAACTACACAGGCACAGAGAAACAGGGATAAAGCAGAATTCTGCAATTCACTTTAGATGCCCAAGGCAAAAAGACAGCAAGAGTTGGGTAGAGTGAGCTGTCGAAAGAAAAAGGGGACACAAACAGAAGAGAAAAACTGTGAAGGAGGAAAGTGGGGGAACAGGATTCAGCAAGGAGAAGGTAAAGTGGAAGACAAATGCTAAAAAGTTCTAAGTGGGAAGACTGTATTGAAATATGCAGAAAACCGGCAAGTGAAGGGAAAGGCAGGGGTCTCCACTGCAGGGGGCTGGTATGTCCTTTTGATGCAGGTGAAAATGATAATGTATCATGTGAAGTTAACGGAATTTAAATGTCAGTAGCTGAACATGTCAAAGCAACAGAGCATCACCCTATGACGTGAAACAAAAGCCCAACAGATGCTGGAAACAAGGGATGCATTATTAATAAAAAGTGGCAGAAACAGTTACACTCAACACGTGCCGTGCCAAACTGTCATGACAATATGGAATAATTGAGGTCACACTGTGTGGCAGTGGCGCAACATTACCCCAACCAGCCTTTCCACTTCATTGGCTGAGTAGACAAGCACTAGTCTATTTAAATGATCATTAACACAGTATACTACTTCCAGGAACAAAACAAACAAAACCAAAAAAAGACACTTGGGCTTATCCCAGTGATTCAGCAACATAATGTGTTCGATGCATTGAGACTAGTGGTGGGATGCAATTTTTAAAAAATCAATCAAGTTAATTAGGGGCTTTGTAATTAATTAACCGCAATTAACCACATTTTTATCAAATTGCAATATTTGACACAATAAGCAAAGTTTTTCAATGCAACTAAATTTTGGTTGACTCCTGAATCAATGAATAGACATATACATGAACTTAAACAACAAAAGTGCTGTTTTGTTTTTTATCTGTATTTATTTGTGACTTTTTCATCCGTCTACTACATGCACAGATTACTGCAAAATCAATACTCAGTGCAACGATAGCTATTATATTTACCATTTTTAGACTATTTGTCATCAAACTCTTGGTTGCACATTGTGTGCACAAACATGCTGTTATCCAAGTTGCCTCATGCTACGTGTTCACAGGAGCCATCAATTTCTCGGCTCCCATTCATTGTGTATGTGAAACGCCCTCGCCCCGTCGTGTTGTTGGAGCGTCACGGGGAGTTTCAAGCGACGAGCCGTAGCATCACCCGCAAGCACATTTGCATAAAGTAGACCTCACTTCAAGTTTATGCACATTCAGCAAATTTTGGCAAAACCACCCGTACCATTAGGCCTCAATAAGAAAAAAAAATGTTCCACCCAACCAGCTAGGAGAAAAAAAAAAAAACTTTCCACCCAACACGCTTAGCAATGCAGTCTCATCTTCCATCACTGTTCACCAAACTTTCTTGTGCACTGTCATCACTCAATGCAGCCAGTATGTTTTGTTTACGGTCAGGAAATTAACTTTAGGTGCATCACCACCAAATATCAGACTGAAATGTGGGCCTTTGTGTTGTCGGTATGCCAGAAATAAGGAACTGAGACACGTGCGATTGATTTTTAATTTTTTTTGTAATGAATTAATCAAAATTAACACGTTGAAGTTCCCGCCCTAATTGAGACATGTGCCACATTTCTGCCTTCAAAATTGCACAGTCATCCTTCCTTTCCCTGACAATAGTGATAAATAGTGTAATACAGCTTTTCCAATCAATGTGCTATGTCAAAGTCTTATCTCTTGTCATGAAAATGGCCAGAATATGCTGTATACATTTTTCAAAACTGTATTCACTGTTCCCCCCCAGCGATGCTGTTTAAGACACACCGTCTGTTAGGGATATATACTATAAAGACAAATTAACTCATATATTATACTTCTGCTCTAACAGTTGTCATGACTTCACTGACAAAACTAAAAGTGCAATAAATCACATGCTGTGAATTCTACAACACACAGCTTGAAAAACTCAGAAGAGCTCAAAAAAAGACATGAGAAAGCACTGGCCATAACGAAACTGGCCATAACGAAACAAAAGACTCATGATTCACAAAATAGAAGACGGTTTTCAGTCTATTAAACTAAAATTGTACTTTTTAGCCATTATGCTAATTATTTTTATTAGTCTAATCACTTTTGTATGTAAAATCATGATGATATATATTTAAGACAAGATCCAAACGAACTTTCTTTTAATCATCAGTTTATTATTCAGTTGCAGCGTGCCTGCAGACAGATCATTTGTACACTAACACTAGAGATGCACCACTTGTAGTATGCCTAATTAAACAAATCTTTACACAATTCGACGAAAAAGATAAAGTGTTTCCGCTTCACAGCCTGAGGGTGAAGGCATATACCACATAAGTAAAAGTGTTTCATTTTAGACTGCTAACTCTTGTTTTGCATTTAACAGCACTCAGTCCACTTCTCACCTGTTGAAATACAGCCAGAACGCTACAACTAAACTAACTTTCACTCGTCCATTTTTTCTACACCCAGATGCTGTTATGCCAGAACGAGTATTTACAATCTGGTCATACCACATCTAATTTCTTCTGCCATGTCGAACATAAAAATATTTGGAATTTCTTGGTAGAAAAGCTTCCAATTTTCCAACAGCTATTTAATCGTTATAAATATTTTAGTCAAAGAACTTGAAGAAATGCCATCAAAAAGCATAGATTTGATCAAGTCTGCTGAGAGCTGAAAGTCAATATACTGTGAGCATCTTCAGTGAAGTGTCATAACAAGAATTAGATTACATATCACGGCTGTCAAAAGGCTTGTTCAATATTTGTTAAAAAAAGAAAAAGAAAAAAAAAAGACAGAATTATGGCAAACACAACAAACAGCAGATTATATAGCAGTAAGTGAACAGCTTTGACCAAAGCCTCAGTGTAAATCGCTGAAAATTCCTCACTGAAAAATGGTGAGCATTTTTGTGAGAAGGAGAGGAAGAAAAATGTAGAAGGGGGTAAACACAACTTGTAGCTAGAGGGAATGAAGAAACATAAGGGATGGGAGAGAGAAAGAGAATGAGTTAGGAGTCTCTCCAACAGCCTCAGCTGTGAGTGTAAACCCATATGCTGTAATGGAAACATACTGTTTATTGACTCGCACTGCCCTATCTACAGAATTATATGCAGTCAACATCATGACTATCAGAGACAAAATATTTCCCAGACAAATCTGTGTGAAGTATGGACCACATATTTCACTGCACTTCTACAGCTCTGCCTTCGAATGACAGCAAACATGCATAACCATCAAGCCGATGTGTGGTTTGTTTAGTCTGTGAAGGTTAATAAAAAAACACGGTCAGGATATCTGTCACACTGTCTAACAGTGGTTTGAGACACCAGGTCGATACACTGACTCTCTCACTCTGCCAGCTGCATGTCGCATGCCACAGTTCTCAGAGGCTATACAAAACCATTAAATACAAACGAAGGACAATGACATATTATCATATCTCATCTGTTTCCTTCATCTGGCCAAATGAGTAGTCATATTCCTGTCCTGTCCACTCATAATCACCACAGTGATGATGGGATGTGTTGCTCTGTTAATCTAAGTTTCCAAGTCATACAGGACTACATGAGTGGCATGGAGAAGTCCAGCCAAGTAGAAAACTTATTTTGAAGCAAGCCAGAGATGCTGCATGAATGGCCTGAAGCTTTAAATAAACTTGCTGTGTTCTGGATGGGCAATGAGAGCAAACCATGGCTGCACTGCCTGAGCATAAACACAACACTACTGAGACATAATATGTAACCTTAGTTGACCCATTACTGCTTAACATTTGTCCATCAATGTCCAATGAAAACCTATTTTAACACACAAGAAGAGGTAACTTGTCACTGAGCTGCTATCAAATGATTCTGTCAACAGTCACTGGCTTTGTAGCAACTGACATGTTGCCATTGTAATATCTGCCAGCTTCAGAGCTGGTCGGTGTGAAAATTGTCCACAACCCTTTTTGGAATGTGCTACTGACGACTGGCATCCAAACGTGTATACAACTACATTATTCTATTTCTGCTGCCCAATGCATCACATGAATTCATTCCAGTAAAAGGACACAGAGAGAAAGGCCAAACATTTCTATGTGGAGCACTAACAAAATCCAGGGATTTAGCTATAAATGTATTTTTTTAATATCAGATACTTGTCCCAGAGTCTACTGAACTGCATCACCACCACTACTCCTGTAGTACAACAATCGACTATGTTACTGTACTTTACAAAGTCACTCTATCCAAACTGTCAAGTTACTGCAACTACTACATAAATATTCAAGTACCAACTTGATATGTAGTTACTATCTCTGACAAAGAGGTTGTGCTTTTGGCCCTGTATGCTTGTCTGTTTGCAGAATCCCTCAAAAGCTGCTTAACAGATTTCACAGATATTGCGTGGAGAGTTAGGCCAAGGGCCAAGAAGACACAGATTACTTCTGGGTACAAACAGAATCACCATTTCCCCATTAAATATGTAGACAGGCTTAGGCCACTGCCCAGTTCTCCGCTATAGTAAACACCCTGGTCCGGCAGCTATGCAACACATCTGAAAGTCCCAAACTGTTCCTTTTGCAATATAACCTATATTCTCCCAAAATAATGTACTTGGATCAAGAGACAACCTCCAGGGCTGAAAAAATGAAGCCAATACAGAAATGCCAAAAACTGTAGCTCCTCAAATGGCTAGTTGAGGCTGGCTCCAAAAGCGAGTCAATCCCTACAGACCCCCATGTGAAAATGTCCAACTTTGGAGCAGAAATAAACCCATTTACAGCCTGGGACAAAAATTGCATATATAGTACATGATTTGGATTATGTTTGGTTACCTTTTGGCCTAGAAAGGTTAATACTACAGGTAGTAAACTATCTAGATATGCATGATAAAATTCCCCTTTGGTAACTGATGGTCAATTTCTAGAACTTCGTGCTGTTAAGATATCTGCACACTGGCACAATAACTACTGTGTGTGGATAAGAGGTCAAGTCTGTACTAACATCAAATCTTGCCTTTGAAGATTGAGACCATGAACTCATTAGGGAAATGTAATGAATCAAGTGAGAACTTGGGTCATTTTTTCATAGACTTCTATACACTGGGCACCTCCACACTGGCTTCACTTTTCAGATCCAGAGGCTACATCTGCTACTTTTATACAATCTGTATGTGCCCTTTGTGATTTCAACTCTAAAACCCAGCAAGAAAGACAGAAAACAAATAAATTCCAAGTTCATAGACAGTAACAAATATCGCATTAACGCAGAGAGGAAATTTCTCTGGGTGGCTGCCTCGCACTGACATTCTGCTTTTATAGGGAGGATATTTGGAGAACAGGGAAAAGACTAATCTGAATAAGCAAGAGGCTAAGGGGGGAAAGAAAATGTAAAAGGAAAATTAGAGGAGTAAAAAAATATATATTTTCATTTCAGTTTTATAGTTCCTTTCTAAAGACAAGCCTACACCACAAACAAAAGGATGGCCTCGACTGAAATGACTTATTGTGTAAGTTCTAGTAACAAAGTGCAACTAGTCATGCTAAATACTCAATACAGAAAAATGATGCATTCTTTATTAAATGAACTCATATCGAATCACCTTTTTACAGTGAACATATGGGCAACTGTGGGTAAAAGGAAAAAAACATATATTACTGATCTAACAGAAAAAATAAGTTATGTGTCCTTGTTACCCAAGGTGGTTTAAAGTTTTTAACTCAACATCCATACTACTTCATAATGAGAGTTATGCATTTTCTTACCCACTGCCTTCACAAAAAAGCAACAGATGATAGCTTATCTACGCATAATCGCAACGGATTTAAAAGTGTAAGATGGATTTAGACTCAGCATCATTTTGAAATATTGGATCAAATGTTTTTCTGTCACGCAATTTCTCACTAGTGAAGGCAATGATCTATGTTCTAAAACACTGTTGCGTTAGTTGTTTTGTTGTTCCGAGTGTAATATATGTTGTCTACTGCCAGCTCGAGACACCAGCATTTTTGGTTTCTTTGGCTAAATGGATAGAAAATGAAACCTGTGACAGAAAGGACTGCTGCCATTTTGTGGGCTAAAAAGAGAGCATTTTATATTTGAATAGCTGCCCAATTATTACTCACACTCTGGAAAATTGATTTCAGTGACATAATGGTTCATTATTTTTTAACAAAAAGTAATAGAACAGGCAGTGTTTCCCAGACTCACACCAACTTCATTAACAGTTAGTTACTATGTGCGTCTTGGGTGGGACTAATAGCTATCAGGCGTCCAAAAAGAAATGTGAAAATTAAATAAAGAAGTTTTCAAGATGGATTAAAAGTGAACTGCTCCAACCACCTATGGAGGTTGTTGGTAAGATCCCAGCAGATGTTAAATATGTGTAAATACATTAGGCTCTTCAAGGCATACATCACTTTATATTCCCATTTAGTGTAACTGTCAAAGAGCCAGTCACTCATTGTCATGTTTTCTGTGTACATGTTTTATGGACTGTCTCCTTTGTCCTTGTGATAACGGCAGTTAATTTTATACAAAACATACAATGAAATTAGCTATTGTTCTCTGCCTCATTAAAGCAAACCAGAAAAATTGTGCCAGCAATTTCTACACACATGAGAGCGGAAAGCCTTTATCTGATCCCTGATCAGATTACCCACTGAATGATCTGTGTGGCTGAGAGAGCGCTGAGCTGTATGGTTGAGGGAGAGGTGTGATTGAGAGACCAGAAGATAAAACTCTTGTCTCGTTCCTGCTTCATGAATACTCAGACACATTTATGTTCTTTTATTAGGTTATGGAAAGTTGTTAACTAGCTAGAACCTGATTTGTCTGTAGCCTGTGAAAACATACACAGATTATAATGACATGTGTAGTCTGGCCAACAGACGTGTGGAGTTTCAAGTGTAGACGTCGGTGATGGATTTTATCAGGATACGAGACACTTGAAATGATGAGTATAAATGAGGACACGGATTTTCCATTGAAAACACTGCAGTCGGCTAGCCATGTAGACATTCACAGATCATGCAAAACTAGAGCAGCAGCAGCAGCATCATCCAGTTTAAGAAGTAACATCACACAGCAGCTTAAAAATCCAACCAGATCAAACAATGTGCCAGTCCCCATCAAAACTACCAAACTCCTACTCCAGCACAAGTCGCACAGCTAGACAGTCACAGAAGGAATTAAGAAGTGTGCCTGGGCTTTTGCTTCCCTTAGGGGTTCCCCAGGGAAAGTCTAGGCCCTGGGATGAGCCTCCCAGTCAGATCTTCTTCTGTTTTGTTCTGCGTACCAACCCAAGGTCCTTTTTCTGGAAGTATTTCTTTCTCAAACACAGCATTAACTGACTCAACAGAGATAAGGAAAAGCAAGTGCCTAGTTGCTCACTACACAAGTAAATACTGTGTAAGAACAAGTTTTGCTCAGAATTTGTTTATTTTTCATTTAGGTCTTTAGGACATCAAGCAAGATAGGTGACTGCACAGATCTCAAATCTAAACATTATTTCTCCAGTTGGCTTTGCAGGGAAGTGCTGGGATTCACTTGGAACTTTGGAAGTCTGACAGTTTTAGCAAAGCATGTTAACTAAAAAGTAAGTTCATTAGGCTGAACACAGAAACTAATCTTGGCTGAAATTAATCGTTTTGCAGACGATTCTGTGTCTTCTGACCTTACAAAACCCGCTGTCCTCAAAGTAAAAGGTGGTGATGAGCCAAGAGAAAGGAAATGGAAAAGTAAAACACTTACATTGCCCATATACTCTGACAGAAGGTCCTGAAGAGCCTGGCGCACGGAATTGCATTCGGCCACGATGCGCTCCCTGCGGTCATCACGCGTGCATGAAGAGTCAGCCATGAGGGCAGCACCACTGATAATGCTCTCAAGACGCTCCTCCAGGGAAGGACGGAAGCGCTCCTCGCTGAACGCCAGGGGGTCCACAATGATTTGTTTCTGTAAGGAAAGGGTCAGAGGGGAAATTACACAGGGAGCAAAAAAAATAAAAAAAATGCAAAAAGTCAACATGGTACACTGGTCTCCCCCTCTCCAAGCCCAACGAGAGAAACCTGGCAGGGAAGGGGATGGCTGATTTGACAGACTGACAGGTCAGCTGGAAAACCAAAAGGGTAGAATGTGCTAAGCTGTCTTTCCATGTCTGTAGGCCATAGGGATATTATTTCAATAATGATAATAGTGTATTTGCATAGTATCTTTCAAAATAAGTGTTATAAAGTACACATAACATCAATAAAAACAGGGATACAGGGGGAAAAAAAGAGGGTTTTAGGAAGTGATTTTATAGAGGATATTGATTTGGTGAGTCTGAGCTCCTCCAGAGAGATTGCGTGGTCCCCTCTAGTTTTAAATCTAGACACAGTCTGCAGGTTCTTGTCTGAGGACATCCCTCTGTGTAGGGCTATATAAGGCAAGATCAACTCTGAAATATAGTCTGGAGTCTTGCCATGAAGAGCTTTAAAAGCAATCAATAAAATCTTAAAATCAAACCTAAAAGAAGCTAGTAGTCAGTGAGGTGATGCTTTAAGGGGCGAGATGTGTGTTTTGTTTTGTTGTAAGTCCAGCAGCCACAGTCTGTACAAGATGAAGCCTGTTGAGTGATTTCTGATTTACAGCTGTTGGAGGAAACATTGCAGGAGGCCAGTTGTACTGAGACAAAGTCATTTAAAACAACTTTTGCATCTTTAAGACATAAAACTGGTCCATCTATCTATCTTGGAAAAATTTTAACCAGACTGAAGAATCTCACTAATGTAATACTCAAGGTTAAGGCCAGAATCATAAAATAAAAGTTTTTACCACAGGCCTGATGATGGTATATTGCTTGATCTGAGTGTACAAGCTTTTTGTACCATTAAGAAGGATCTCAGTTTGATCAGAATTTAACTGTTGAAACTTTTCAGACATCTAGTCCTTCACATCTGCTAAATATCTAACCAGATGGGAGAGCACAGAAGGCTTTAGGGGGAGACACTATCGAGGTAGCATCTGCGTAGCACCATGTCTGCATATGATATGGCTAAGTGCAGGAACACATAATGAAAATGAGATTATGCCTAAAATTAAACCTTGCGGCACTCCGTGTTGCAGGAGCCAAAGACAATACGCTGTCACCCAAGAAAACCCCTCCAACACATCAAGGGCACTGCAGACCATTGTACTGCAGGAGTCACATCAGCCCAATGCTGAAGTCTGTTAATCAAGATACCACAATGCACTGTGTCAAGCGCCTCACACAAGTCATGTGAAATGACAATTGAGTAGGTTCCAGTAACTGCATTCAGTAAAAGGCCATTTGTGATTCTGGGGCATTTTTTGAAAGCTTCACTGGAATTTTTCCAAAATACAGTTATCTAAGATTTTCCATAAGTTGCCATGCCTCTTTCTATGATTTTGGCAGTAAACAGTCGCTTTGAAATGGGCCTGTTGATACTGTATGTAAGCCGTTGCACTCCAAATGTTTTACTTCCTTTACATGCTTTGTGACAAATAAATATCTAGTAATTAGACAGGTGGCCTTGTGGGTCACCTGGGTGTGACTAAGGTCCACTGTTGCCTTGTTATGGGACATGAGCATCACTCTCTCCCTCTGTTTAGAGTGTGTGATGAGCAACATCATAAGCATGTAGTTGTAGTCACTGTGAAGTGCATGCTGACAGAGGCGAGTTTCTGTCATCGGCCGTAAAGTGTCTAGAAAGGCCCAAATTTCAGAATTACAGTAAACCAAATGATGTGTGCCATGTTTGCTGGCCCAGAAAAGGAAACAAAAGCCTGGTTCATGCAACATTACGATGCTGTTTTTCTGCCTCTCCTCATCACTGAAGAGTTGGTCCGGTGTTATGCCAAGTTGTGCCTGCCTGCTGAGAAGTGCATGGCTGTTGTGGGACTGCACAGAGTTAAAACAAAAACAACCAGACATTGCAATTATATCGAAGCCAAAGCACTGTTTGAAAACAATACAATAGTCTGTGTCTGGTTTATGTGTATAACAAATTATCCAAAGGCTGTAGTCTAGACTTATTGTCGATATGCTCTATTTGAACATATCTGAATATCAATGCATTATGAAACTACAGCAGGGCAAATACAGAGGGCCTCCGCAAGAAAACACTCTTGACGAAAGCCCAGAGGGGCCGAAACATTAGTATGATTAATAAATTGTGATGCTAAACAGGAGCAGTGTGGGGGATCTTTCTTTCTTAAGACTTAAGTTCATGAAATAAACAGTAACAGCGTATTAATATTTGAAAGATTTTGCATTTTCAGTGACAACAGAGGTGTATTTATTTGTTTTCACTAAAATCAACAAAAAATAGCTTATGCCAGTTGGTAGTCAAACTTTTACATCGAACTGTATAATGACTTTTTTTTGACAGGGTTCGATTTCATAGCTTTTGTTACCTTTCATGTGAGTCACAAAGGTGCTATAACAACCCTCTCTCTGCTCTTTTATATCTGCAGGACAAGAGAGACCACTTAAATGTCTCATTTCACAGGGGCAAGCCTGCTGAGAAAGGCAACTAGTTGTCATGCTGGTGAGGTACAGCGGAGGGTTAAGGTATCACCGTGACGTTTGTTGCAGCTAAAGAAAGAAACCAACTTCCCCAATGACAAATGAACTCTGCAGTGCTTGGGCAGATGCCTTACTGCTACAAAATATTCCACAATTCAGCTGTTCGAATTGTGGTTTATTAGGCAGCCCGCCCTCTATCACAGCCACCTCCAGCCCCCTCCATTCCGTCTCATCTGACCTCCTCTGCTTGCGTGTCATATCACCATGGCAACAGGCACACGAGAGAGACATGGAGGAGGAAACAGAGAGAGAGAGAGAGGGAGAGAGAATGGGGGAGTTGACTCATTTGCTAATTTTGCCTTGCACTTGAAAGTGGGCATCAGAAAGTATGTATTCTGGAAAAGGCCTGCATTTGAATGTTTACAGGGAGTGACTTTCTGCGTGATTACCTGTGTAACAATCACTGATGCAACACATCTACGAGAGGGCATTGTTGCCACTTGATTTATGGTAATTAATCATTCAGCATATCATTTGTCATTAAGAAATGTGTTCACTGTTTGTGAATTAAGCATAAATTTTAAAAGCCTGATAGACCAGCTATCAATTCACTCCTGAATACAGAAGTGTGCAAATTGGCATTTCAACAGTACAAACTTCCAAATCTAGTGAGTGAAGCAAACCGTGAGATCATGTACAAAGTGTCTCGTCCTCTAGCCATCAGCCTACTACTGCTATGAAAATACAAATTTGCTGAAAGCATAAATGGCGAGGTTTTATATACTCACTAGTGGGACTACTTCAGCAAGCAATGCTCAGTTGAGGTTGGATGCTGCAAGAGGAATGTCTAAAGTACCACATTTGCTACTTAAAAAGCTTAGTCTAAGTAAATATTTTATTAGGCTTGCTAGGAGCTACTGACTCAAATAGAGAACCTAAAGGTAGGCCCAAGCAGAAACAAGGCAAAGCATATTGTAACTTTAGTATATAACGATGTGATACCCGTCTTACAGTGCAGTGTTGACCAGGATTCTCTTGGAAAAAAAAAAAAAAAAGAAACATAATGGATTTCAAGAAACCTTCTGCTCAAATAGAGGTTACGTACAATACAAAAGGTTTCACCGTGATGTGATATGAGTGGATGTGATCCAATCACATACGCTACAACACTTTCAAATCAGAGGCAAGAATAAAATACAAGGCTGCAAATTACATTGGGATGCAAAATGTGACATTTTCAGTTCTGAGAATAGGGCTGAGCTTCCCTTTGTGACACACCGCTTTCATTGTGTCACACTGCAACTAGATGGAAAAAGAACACTACACAAAAACTCGGCACCTTTTATTCCCCACAGTACACATAATCATAGAATCTGGTGGGAAAATTGATAATGCAGCCAATTTTTTCTGCAAAATTCAATGTATGTAAAAACTGCCTTTTCTGCTCTCAATTTGCATGTCTGTGTCTATTTAGATTTTAACGTTTGGTTCAGCCAAATTATCTGACACCTCGCTAACCATGACAAAATAGGCAGAACCCTGAGGTCTATAATTTATGCCACAGATGTTGCTCACTTACTCCTGTTGCATTTTTCAAATATGCTGAGTGTGTTCTGGCAGAATCTGATCATGTCGTTAGCCTATAAACCTACTTTGGACAAGGCTGACTGTTTTAATAAAGCAACCTTTCAAGTAACAGCAACCGAAAAAAAAAGAAAAAATCCTCACAAACAAGAGGTGAAGCAGGTTCCCGCCACAGGTTGAATGTGTTGTTCCCACAAGGTACAATGTTTCTCATCCAAAATCATGAATTTCACTGAAAGGCAACAAACTGCTTTGAAACCTTATTGTAATACTTGCAGGCAAACTGCACCACTTTAAGTCACTTAAGTAGTGTCAGTACGAGCAATTCTGGTTGAGATTGTGCCAACATTATCGAGTCAGTGCACGGCATCACTTTTGACTATTGCAAGATTGCATCTCATAACTTTCATTCAATGGGAAATAGGCTGCATATGCACAGTACCTTTTTACCGTAACAGTTTACAGAATCCTTGACAGTTTTTGTGTCTCATTTATCTATTGACACACTCCAATGGCAGCAGAGCGGCCATGCAAAGTACTCGCCTGCCATCAGCAGCAACTTGGAGTTCCGTGTCTTGCCCAAGGACACTTCAGCACATGGACAAAATGAGCCAGGGATTGAACCACCAAACCACCAACTAGCTGACAGTCTGCTCTACAACCTCAGTTTGTATTTCAATTGTGCATCTTAAACACTTCTTATACATTACCCCCGTTTATTTTTAAACATGGCAAAGCCAAGTCATCCCATGTCAGACAGACGCAGCACCTGTAGCAGTGATCTCAGAGCTCTGAGTCACTGGCACTAATAAATGCAGGCCGTACAAACCTGTCTGACCACAGTCGTGCCCAGACAAAGCAGCAGGGAGCTTTTCAGGGCCAAACAGCTCCCTGTTCTTGACTGGCAAAGTCAGTCACTTGACTTTAATCCAAGTGAGCATGTGTTTCACAAAAAGCCCTAAAACAAGCAAGAGTTGAATTTGGCTGCAGTGCAGGCATGGCAAACTATCATCAGGAAAGATACCAAGTGCCTCGTCATGTCAATGGGTCACACACTTCTGACAGATACATTTGTTTCTTCTTCTTCTCTGTATCAAACAAAAACAAATAAGTTCCAAACACCCCATGTTCCGCGAGCAGAAAAAAGAAGTTTGCAATAACCACGAGCAATTAAATGGTGCATCATATGGCCATGGAAATGTAAAAACATGCACATGCAGATGGCATCAATCACGTGAATAAACAGTGTCACAGCAGGAGCAACACATCAAGCTAGACACTGTTACTTGTAAAGTGACTAAAGAAACTGATAGACGCAAGATGAGTAATGCATCGAACAAAAGAGAGGACACAACGGAAACCTGTACCTCTACAAAGCTCAATTTGTCACTGCGGATCTTTTGAATGTCTTTTGAATCTGTCTGAATATGAACAAATCTTCTGTAAATAATAAGGTGCTTTGCAAGTCTAAAAGAAGTCACTGACAATAGAGGGAAAAAAAAAAAAATCAGGCTAATCATCTTTGCATTTATCACCCCAGGCAGCATTAAGGTGATTAGCTCTACGTTTTATCCAGCTGTTACCTTGATGTTGTTTCATGTCAATATTATGAGAAGTGTTTCACATGTTTCATATAGCTTTTAGTTTCGTTTTTTGTTTTATAATTTCTATGTATCAAATTATTGAATAAGGTCTTAAAAATTCAGCTTGAAGTCAAACTTGAATAGAGCAATAGAACAAAGAACAGAGAAAAAAAATAACTCAAACCAAATGTTAAAAAAAACATGTTTAAAACCAGCTCATCTGAGTCAGCTGTGGATTTTGGGAATACCCCAGATACAGACTGTAGTACAAAAACTGGATGACATTAAATGACTTTTAGAGATGTAAATGTTTTGAGCATGAACGGGGACAAGACAGCAACATGCAAAGTGCTTTAGCAGATTAGGGTTGTTCCTTCTGCTAAATGCCAACATTAAGAACACTTTCGTCTCCGAGGTGTTATTACAGTTTGCAATGTTTCCTGAATAGTGATGCATCTAAAATACAGTTCACATGACTTCTTCCCAACCAACAATAGAGCAGTAGAGCAGCTACAAGCAGAGAAGGGTTTAATCTTTATTTATGTAAACGCAAACAATTTAAAGGATGTGATTGTAGGTACAGCCCACTGTATGTCTCTTTCTGAAAGCTGCAGCTGTGTAAATCTCCTTGATTTGACATAGAAGCAAATCAAGGGATGAGGTAGTAGTGACTCAAGAACATATTCAATATTCCCTAAAGCCACATCCCAATTTGTCCACATATCTCGTCCTAATTTCCACCTCGACCTCAAGCCCTTCAAGGGTTTTTGGTCATTTTATGATTCAGCTGGGTTCGCTCTCTAACCAAAAAAAAAAAAAAAAAGAAATCTCATCTAACTATAACCTTTTAGAACAAGACCTCATATATTTATGTTAATAAATAAATAGGTTTTACCACGGCCTTAGAACTGAGACTTTGTTGGGACATACGATTACAGATTTAGCTTTTCTTGATTGGATGACAAATATCTGGCAGGACACATTAAAAAAATGAAAAAAGTTTGTGACTTGCGAATCACTCATTTGACTTACATCAAAATTGTTGAGGGCATAGGCAAGCTCTCCACCCCCTGCTGGCTGACTGAGTGCTGAGTCTTCAGTGGACGTGGCCTGGGCAGCGTTGGAGATGCCAGAGACTGCATGCTGCAGCTGCTTGTAGATCAGGTCACGGTTAGCCTTGTAGGCTGCCACGTCAGGATGCTGCAGGCACGCACGGGATGCTGTGTACAGCATGGGGATGTTCCTCTGAAGCACCCCACGAGCAGCAGCCATTTGGTCCTTGTGGTGGACGTCCTTCAGCTCCTAGCAGGGTGAGATGAAAAGGAATGCAGAAAAGGGTTAAAATGGAAGATGGAATACTTACAGGGGGCGGGGTGGTAATGTACTTTAGATTCAAAATGGGCTTGTCATGCCCTTACGGAGACACTAAGTGTGACAGAGTTTGTTCTGGATGACCCAGATTTATTTCTGTCCCCTGCGGTAACACAACACAGTCATAATCAGGCCATTATAATGTGCCTTTGCAATTTAATGCGTTGCTATTCAGACCTCGGCATTGTATTGCAATTACATCTTCATAGGAGGGAGGAGATGAGATAGTGATCTCTGGCATAGATTTATGGCATAAAAAAAGCTTGCATACACAAAACGAAAGCGTTGCCTCCAAATGGAACACTCCCAAGAATTTTACCCTTTCTACTGCTTGCCGTTAAGCCCCATTACTTCCTGCATTCACTTAGGTTAAACACATTAGCATCCATAAAAAAAAGTGCAATTACAAGTAAATTTCTCTCAAAATCATCAGTGATCATTTTGTCATGATCATCGATCACTGTTCCGTTAAAAGACGGGGTGATATAAAGAACTAAAACTGTCTGATCTTGGGAGACATTGCACATAGAGATGTTACTTAAGTGTTTTGAAGCATGAAGCTGGCTCTTGACACTACTTTACCAGTCTGACATGATGCAATTACATCATTCAGGCATCTTACAGTATGATGAGACATACTTGACAAATCAGTGGCCAAAACAAGTCTGTATATTAGTAAAACTGGTCTTATCATATTCTCTCACTTTCACTTCTGAACAGGTTTTCTCTTTTCTTTTCATGATATAAATAATGTGCACACCAAAACTTTACTGTATAACCTGAGCCCTTGATGTTGGTGAAACTGCAGTGTTTTGGTTATTACATTGATTCAAGCCCTCCTACCACTTGATAGGTCAGGAGAAACTCAAACATGCTTACATGATGTGTACCACAAGCCAGCATGGAGGAGAGCTTGAAAACATAACTACAAGAACACAACTTCTTTTGTATGTTTAAATTACTATGTGCCAAACTATTTGCAAACCGTTCGCTTGTCATCTGTTGTCAACATCTCAAAATAAAAACAACATTCATGAAGACACCTTGATTTACAGTAATTAGCAGGTGTGTGCATCTTTGGGATCTAAACAAAAGAATCTCCGGAAGCCGTTTTCTCCCAGCCCACTTCACCGTAACTGGTAATAAGAAGAATGTTCACGCTTGCTGCATCAAATCGCCCAGTGAAAGCATAAGGCACTCTCCTTGTTTACTCTATTCCATTGTTTTACTTCCTATTTGCTATTTCAGTTGGAGAGCTTATTTTGTCCTGAGTTTACAAGACCACTGACACCCACTCATGCACCCAGTAACAT
Source organism: Stegastes partitus (assembly GCF_000690725.1). Classification (NCBI taxonomy): domain Eukaryota; kingdom Metazoa; phylum Chordata; class Actinopteri; family Pomacentridae; genus Stegastes; species Stegastes partitus. The sequence goes on from NW_007578277.1 coordinate 218,290, forward strand.
CCAACCCAATTAAATCTAGCAGATTTCTCTGCCCCAACAATCTGACTCTCTTTTTGCTAACTGCGCATTACCTGCTGTCTCTTGGCTGCCATGATGTTCAGCTTGTCCACCTCTGGTTTCAAGGCCTTATATTGGATTCCCAAGTCCTGCTCCGTTCCTGCATTGCGCACTTTAACAAGACTGTCCTCCACCTGGTAGATGATAAACGTGAGACAATGTTTAAAACACCAGCAGTGAGAAGTACAGTACAATATGATGCCAGCTAGACCATTTAAACAAAGCAAATGATGAGTTTGCACAATACTATCCGATACCTACAGAAGGTATAGCTCCGTAGTAAAATGTTCACATCGTTCAGTAACGTGTAAGAGTGAGCTAGGGTTGAACACACTGAGATTTGAAGGTCATTTTAGTTTACAAATTAATTTATTTAAAGGGGCGACTGACAGCATTAATTTAAGCTGACATCACCCTCCTCCTTGTGACCAAAACAGGCATGGACATTAAGGCTAATTACTGCAACGAGAAGACATGAAAGAGCTAATTTAAAAATCAGGCCCATTTGGTTTTACTTCATTATTTATACTCACCTGGCCCTGTAGTGTCCCTGAGTGAGTGACTAAGTAAACGTTAGCAAGAACAATAGCCGTTCTACAATGTGACCATGAAATAAACTAACACAAAGTTACGGAACGAACTGAATCTTTGTTTGGTTATATTTTAGAAATTTTTAGTGAGAAAAATTATTGGTTCCTCTAAAAAAAAATACAATTAGGCTCATTTGAAATATGTAAAACGCACATGAATCTAACTCTCTCACCAGTTTAAGCTGTAGTAGAAGCTTGTAGACATCAGACATGTCTGCCAGCACCAACAGATGTGTGACTGCAGAAAGGAGGGCTCTGGCAGCTCGAACCATATTGCCCCTCTTCACAGAGGAGCAGGGGTCTTCTGCAAATTCTCCAGAAGCCTGCCGCATTGACTCACCTGAGAACAGGAGACAAAATAAACATCTGCTGCAACTACAAGGTTTAAAATTACACCTGTAATGAAACCCATTAAAAAACAGACTTTTAATGTTTCGTGTTTTCAACTACTCTCAACTAATTTTTAGTTTTTAATCCCAGAGGAAAGGAAAAATGTCACACCATTGAACTGGTAACATATTAAATACTTTGCCATACATCTCACCATAGTTGTGATGTGTTAAAATGAGGCACAAAAACTTTAAAAAACGTCTCACAAAGAATAACACTGCATATTTTTAATTTTAAAAAAAAAAATTAAAAAACCTTCCTGTTACTTATCAAAGAAAAGTATTCATTTAAGTCATGTTGGCTAGATTATCAACATGGATAATTATCAAATCAAATATCCAGTATGGTATGAGCATAGTTACTTTTCTAACTAACTCCTAATAACATAAATTCATTTAAAAATGTTCTACGTTGGTTCTGATGCAGACAGTTCACTCCATCTACAGTCAGAACTCTTCAGTCTCCACTAATGTCCCACCCGCAGCACAATATTGCTGGTCACACATCACAAGTAACACACCATTAACACTATGTAGGATATATGTTGAAAAGTTCTTATTTAAATGAAGATATGTCAAACGTAAATGAACAAAGACAACGCATGTTTGTGTTGGAATTCATCATTTGTGTAGCGAAATGTATATTCATTTCAAATGTCAGTTATCTGGCTCCTTGACACAAGTAATCGCATCCAGCCCTGAAAAATACATATTGGTTGACCTCTAGTCAGAAGTCTTCATTTGGGATTGAGAGGAGCATGTGGGAGACGCAGCAGACTGACGCGCTTTTCCTGCCTGGGTAGGGTCAGCATGTGTCACATAGAGTGTTTCTGCTTGCACACGGAGATGCACACACAAGAAAAGAGGTCAAAACCACAACAAAAGACTCTCTGTCTGGTTTGTCCAGCACATGCTTTGTCCTACATTGGATGGGCCTGCACAGTTGACTGGGCACACAAATAGACTTTGTAGTCTCACATCATGAACAAGACAGTAAATCCGTAGTTTACTTCAGTGGAGGCACAGCCACACTCGAACTCCAACAAAAAAGTCTTATAACCACCACGGCTGCAGTATTGCTCCAAAGCCAACAAAAAGACAGGTACTTATCTTGTCTACGTTCCTATGACGTGCTACAGCTCTCAAAAACAAAAACACAATAATAGATGACAAGCAACATGAATCTTCTCACCCCGATGAGGTATGCTGTGGAAAGGAGACAACTGAAAACTAATTTAGCAGATCATGTCCACGCTCAGCTGGTACCACCTTGCTAAATACTTCTTGAGTGACAATCTGTGTATATAGAAAGTAGCTCTATTCTTTTTGCAATGCTGCTTCTAAAGACGATACGATCATATGATAGAGGCTGTACTTCTCCTGCTTGCCCAATGCATGCTGGGACTGACGAACTGGGCTTGGGCAGAGTCTATACAGCAGTACAGACATAAAATAAATAATCACAAATGTTTTCACTTATGTCACTGTGACATGGGAGTAGTTTACGGTGGCGTCTAATGCCAATTACTAGGGCTTAACAGAAGTAAATATTCCTATATCGTGTTGTGGCACTAAGCAAAAAGTTAAACAGTGCAAAATGATCAGGAAAATCTTCAATGCAATAACAAACAGACTGGTCCTAGGGGGAAAAACAAGGTTAAATAATTGTGCCTAAAATAAATCCTTAGCTTACAAGGAGAAAAAAATAGTACTGGATCATCTACTCGTTTAACATACATGTCTAGCAGATACGATTAAACACTTGTTTTGTTTTGTTAACTAAAGAAACCAGCATATGTACTCCACCCTGCTTTAGCTGGGTGCATTGCGGGGTAACTGTGTTCCCCACTGTGCTGGATATTTATTCAGGCATTGCCTTTGAAGCACAGAGGCATGTGCAGGCCACCCTGAACAGTAATGGTCTGGTGTGCTACTTGCTTTATCCAAATGTTCCTGAGCCATTTCTGCCCATGTTGGTGACTGCCATCTTTATTAGTTGCCCTTTCATCCCTGATCTCTGCAATACATCAAGTTAAAAGCATCTGTGTCTCTTAGCACAAAAGTCTTAATCTTACCAAAAATAAATGTAGATTTTGACTGTATTAAAACTCAGGCTTTCAGGACTTCTAAATAATACAGTTTAGTCGTGGTTGCTTTTAAGAACAACTATAGGTTGGTTATAAGTAGGTCTCTAACAAAAATTCTTTCCGTGGTATGACATGAAATGAAAAGGCAAAACTGACATATGGCACTAACTGTCTGTGTGAGTGGTTCAGAGAAAGAACGCAGTGCTGTGGAGTGTTTCTTTTCAAAGTCAAAGTGTCAGTGTACTCTCTCACTCCAAGATAACGAGCAAGCTGTATTTAGATACAAAGTGAAGTAACTTCTTGGCTTAGACCTCGGGAATGTTTTCCAAGTATTTTCTGGCCACAAGCAGTCAATAAGTTCCCCAACTGACTGAACAAGAGGCGAATGCATGTGTGACAGCTCAGACAGCCTGATCCCCAAACTCATCAGGGACTACGGATGGGAATTGAGTACCAGTTCCAAATTGTCAGATCAATCAGAATTGTCTGCCTACAAGTTTATCAATTCCTTTTATCAATGCCGGCACATTTTGGATAGTTAGACACTGAAAAACAACGGCTTCAAAGTGATGCATCTCAAACTGATGCATCTTGAAATGTGCAACAGGGAGAGGTTGGAGAGGAAGAAATCATCCATTTGCATACTGGAGCAAACAAAGGTGTAGAGTTTAAAAACGTCTAAATATGTAATGTTGATGACCAGAGATGAGTTATTGGGGGTTTCATCAACGCCAGGAGAAACATTTTGAAGTCCAGGAATGCCATATACAGGTGTTTAACACTCTATACAAGAGTGCTACTAATTCCCAACTGAGCAACAAAGCCATTACTGGGTAAGTATTCTGTATTATAATAACATTAGCACCGTGCAGGCAGGCTTACATTGTTTTTCTATAAAGACTAACAAAACCTAAATGAAAGCAAAAGCTGTACTGCTAATATTATCTCATTTCATCCATTTTAGATGATAAGGCTAAAGCCAGCTCGACTCGCCCATCAGTTCCCAGTCAGCAGAACCCTTTCATGCTCTCTGCACAGGAAGGGAAAACGATGAGTCAAGAATGTGTGGATGGATCACCATACACTCACTAAATTTGTGGACTTTCATCCTTTCTCAACAGTGGAAGAACCAAAATCTCAGTAAGATTCATCCTTCAATGGAGGTTAGTTATGCGTCAGTTCATGTCAGCTTAAGGCAGATGCAGAGATACAGACTGGAGCTTTTACATACCTGAGTCATACACATGCCTTTTATGCTTAAACTCAGAGATAATACAACAGTTGCATTTGAAGTCCTTGAAGAACGTAGGCTCTATCAGAGGGCTGTTTCTGCTTGAACGGTGCAAAAGAGAAAAAACACTGAAATAATGATTTCACAAAATAAGTAATGTGTTCAAAACGCTGAAAATGACAGAGATTGCAAAATGTGAATGTGTATGGTCTCTGTAGGCGGCACAAAATAAAACTCTAAGAAATCTCTTTCTTGTAGTTGATCTTTGACAATCTTTTTGGGGGATTTATAGAGTGTATAGAATCAGGTTCAAGTAGCAATCCAACACATTCGTAGGTGGGCTCAAAGGATGATGCATTTTCAAGTTAACAAAATCTAAACCATACTAACAGGGTGTTGTTAATTATTCAAGACGAACAAAATCATATATTCAATAGTTTTCTTGATTTTGAATTAAATATAAGGGGTCAGCTTACAGGCACTAGACAAACAATATACATTTTGCTATTTAAAAACAACTGCCTTAAAGAAAATCTTGTGACAGACCTGATTTAATACTTAAATGGAACTGAGGTAATCCCTTGGTATGAAACAAACTGCCCACAGAAAAATGCTGGCCGAATAAGCCACACTTTGCCACTGTGCATTTTGCCAACTGTGCCCAATACTTTGGTAAGATTTAAAAAGAAGCAAATTATTATCAGTAACCTGGTGTAGCTCTTCTAACACAAATACTACTGTCATGGACCAAGAGCAAGATATTTGTTGGGGATAAAGTACATTTTCTTTGGTAAAATCAATCTCCCATTCACTCGTTCGTCCATCCATCTGTCCATTATCTATACACCGCTTAATCCTCACGGGGGGCTGCCTATCCTAGCTGACTTGGGGTGAAGGCAGGGGACACCCTGGACAGGTCACCAGTCTATCACAGGGCCACACTTAGAGACAGACAACCAAGCACACTCACATTCACACCTACGGACAATTTAGAATCACCGGTGACCCTGTTGCTGCGAGGCAACGGTGCAAACCACCGCTCCACCTTGCAGCCCCTATTTCGTCCAAAATGTTTTAAATACAGATTAACAGATATAGGTTCGTAAAATCTAAAAATCTGAAAACCATCAGCTTAAATGATTGGGACTATCTCTGCAATCTTAAGCTCTCTTGATACTGCACCCTCTTCAAACAAATACTAATGATTTTTCTGGAGGCGTTCTTATAAAAGCAGATATTTCTTTGACCAGTTTGACATTTAGTGAATCATGTAGTGCAGAGACTTTTCAGAGACGGTATTCTGGTTTTGTATTAGATTTACCTGCAATAACGACTGGATCTAAAAAGACAAACTCATTTGGCGATAACATTAGACTCTAATTTAGAACTTTAGCTTAGGTTTCCAAAAGAGCTGAAACACAACTTTTGCCCCTAAAAATTATAGATTGTTTCTTTTAAATGGAGTGGGTTGTAAACAAAACTTTTCTTTTTGCCTAAGAGACTTCATACGACCATGAGTTAACGAACCATGAGTTGCCGTGCTAAACTGAAAATTGGATCTGACTTTAAGTGGGAGAGATTTATTACTGCACTCAACAATTTCATCTAATAATTTGAGCTTTCATGGCTGAAACCAGTTCAGTTCTTTCCCTGCATAGTTGTTCAGAATGGTCTTCACTGCTGTATTTTTCAAGAAAGATCTTGCCTTGGATCAAATAAATTGCTCGTCTTTAAAATGGAGCAGCTTGACAACAACTGTCCTTGGTTTTCTATTGTCTGATATGAGCCCTCCCAATCTGGTGGGTCTTTCAATTTTAGGGCAGCTCCGTTGCCATTTGTGTGGGAGTGAATGGATGAATGAGGCAAAATATTGCAAAGCGCTTTGTGGACTTCTTCGATACAAAGTACAAAGTGCAATTCATTTACCATCTTTCAGTCTCATTTTTAAGGTGGTCCAGCTTCTCCAGGCATCCAGAGTTGCTGGCAGGTTCTTTTGCAGTAACTGAGTTTGAGAGTAACTTGTCCATTGGTTATTTTAAAATGATCAGTTTGTCTGCAAGAATTTGAAATTATTCTCATATTTGTGGAATCCAACAATTTTTAATTAAAATGGCAATGTTTTGCTCTTGCCTGTTGAATCACTGTTATAGTAGTTTATCCACTGAAGCACTCTACTACAGGAGGAACTTATTTCCTGGCTGACACATTTTTGACCTCTGACAATTTATCTGCATTTGAAAATGATCTTGTCTTTATCAGAATGCATTTCATTAGTGGCTACAATAGCAGTCCAAATTTCTAGTAAGTATAAGTAGTCCTTCATGCCCTCCGTAATCTGTGAGGTACACTCAAACAGACAAGTGTTCCACCAGCAGGACTGCAGATTTTCACCACACCGTTTGGCATCGAATAACACATTGGAAGCATCACTTTTTTATGTTCCTATACACATTGGCAATTTCTCAACACATATGCAAATGAGCGCATGAAGGAATAAAGGTCCAGGCAACTGTTTTGTACAATTAACTGGGTTTTGCTAACAAAGATGACCTAGGACTTACAGTAAGTAAACAGCAGCTCTTCTCTGACTGTATGACAAGCAGCGCTGCATTTTATTACCATTTCTGACGCTTCACTGCCTCAGTTTGCCAGTGCCTGGCACCGATATGCTGAGGAGAGGCTCAGCCGGCCACACACCTGCCACAGCACAGTCCAGGCTGAGTTTGCTCTTTGCAATAAAAGCAATGCATAATGTGGATCATTTTATCATGTCACAGTTTTTCACCACAGGCTTAGAATTGGTATCGGCGGGTGGTGCAGCATGTCTGATGTGCTCAGAGACTCGTGCAGCTTAGACGAATAGAGTGTAATCCAGGTTGTTTTCTGAAGCTATAATTTACAGATGTCCCCTGAACGCCTCCCATGCAGGCTATCATTAGACAACAATTTACCAATGTTCTCTAAAAGCTTCACATGCATCGGTAGATGCTACTAGGCAGCTGGGCACAGAGGAAGCCTCAAGTCCCCACTCAGTTACTGCAGCACAGTGGTCTGACAGGTGTGTGGGCAAAAACTGGCTAGTTTGAAAAGAGTAAAATAAGGCATAGATTTGTGAAATACAGCATCAAATTTACACAAGTTAAAATGTGGATGATTTTTTATTTATGTATACTTGGGAACACCGCCTACAAGCACATGGAGCACTGCTAAATTTAAGATGTGCCTTCAACCAATCGGTGTGCATCTGACTGATTTTTGGTTGCAGGTGTAACAAAAGTAGTTGCATGCTGTAGCATCGACCACAGCAGACCAAAACTGTTAAATATAATTTCAAACCTTATTAGCGGGTTGTTTTCTATGACCAAGAATGTTGTTTGTGCAAAATATAATTTCAACAAAAGGCTTAACTGACCAAGGTTTATAAAAATGATCCAAAAGATTCAATTAAGAGTTTTGGTCGGCTGCTGCTGCCAAACTGAAAACACCGTTCCACAACTATTCCACTAACCTTCAGGATCTACGTTAAAAGCAGTGTTAGGTGACAAACCGTAGCAATAATTTGGATCTTCAATGATCAGTCTAAGCATAATCTAATATTGCAATGCCACAGGCTTGACTGAACTGAGAAACTGCAGTGTCCTCAAAAAACACAGAAGTAAGACTTCCAACAAAAGACAAAGAAAACAATGAAAGCACTTATTGCTGACATCTAAATCTTAGTATTTCGCTTAGTTAGCTTTACCACTGACTTTACACGATGCATGTTGTTATTGTCCAGTATCACCAGAACAGACAGCATCAACGGTACCAAACCATGACACTAAAAACCAGGGTACATACCAAACAGCGTACTGTTGCAAAACTAACAAAGAGTTTTAATTTCCTTAAAACTCAGCATGCCTGTTCAGTCAGACGCAGAACACAGCTGTAAACTGGGTGTGAGATAGAAGTGACTGTTGCTTTAGCAGCAACACATCAGCAGCAACTTCCATCATGTCATCAAGTACTGCATCTTAAAAAAAAAAAAAAAACTGAGTTGCAAAAGCAGCTTCTCCAACTATTTCATTACAGTAGGATTTTGGATTCTTTTTAGCTAAAATGTAACATAAATTGTTTTTTTAAATGATATATCCTCACAATTTATAATGGAGTGACTAAGGCTGCAGCTATTTATTGTCTTTAATAGTGATAAATTCTACTCTATTGTTTTGTCTAGAAAATATATTGAGGCAAACATTATATTAAACAGCACAAGCTTGTTTTTGTTTTTTTTTAAATGGCTGAACCCTTATAAATTCTTCTTCTTTTAATCCCCTAATAAGCTAATCAACTGATCACTTCAGGTCTAAAACAGAACCAAGGAAAGGTTAAGTAAGTTAACTATAGTAAAACGACAGAGAAAACCACTAAATACTCTAACACACAAAGTTGTAAATGCTGCTTGGGATATTTACTGGGAAATTACGTTTTAATCATTAATAACAAAATGTTGATCACTTTTTTTGCTCATCAACAATTAAGTTATTTGTTCCATTATCATTCCAGGAAAGAAAACGTATTTTCTAATTCACATTTGGAGATTTTCCCCTAATTCAGTGAAGTATTTCTTAGTTAAAAGAAAAGGTTGCAGAGCTCAAAAGCAGCATTCCTCTGTGATTTTACTAATCTGTCTGATTTTGCTTCTGACAAAGCGCTAACGCAGTTTGTGCAAATGATGGACAACAAAGACCTAAAACACAGACTTCACCCTCAGGTTGTTATTCCCCCCTGTAAACAAAATCAATAAGGCCATTTTCAGAGGGCAGATAGTGATCAGTACTCCTTTAATAAACTTCCATCAATCTAACGCTCACCTGCGGCCCACCAAGTGCATGATGAAATGATTAAAATGTATATCACACAATAAGCCTCCCAAACAGCAGGACAACAAAGACACAGACAGGGAGGGAAGGGCAAGACGGGGTGAACAAGGACACCAGCACACAGAAATGCCTGAGAAAAGAAAACCTCGAACAGCGTAAGAAATATCTATTGATGTTTGTGATAAATGAGCTATTAGCATAACTAAAACATATCTATGTATCCATGTATACGTAAAATATTCAGAAAACATGTCATGCGCAGAAAACTAGCTGCTAACGTTAAAATAATCTAAGAAACAAATACTAGGCCCACGAGCCACTTCAATATGCATTGTATGCGCAGTCATCCTTTACCATCATGTCAGTTTTTTTCTCCCATTTTAAACAGCTGGTAAGCCACAGCTGGGTGGAAAATGCTCTCTGAATCCAGGGTGGTAGGGGGGTGTTACCCTACTCAATGGCCGTATTATCAGTCTAGGCACGCTCCACTGAGCAGCATGGCATAGCTGACAGCCAGGCCTAGGCACCAGCTAACAACAGTCACTGAATTCCAGCCCAGTGACAGCTTACCACAACTACAGTAACATTCCTGGGCACTGAGCACTGCACAGGCTATCTAGAGACATGTTTTCCACCTCCTAACTACTCAGAGCAGAGCTCGAGCAGTAGACATCTAACTCGCTGGGCATCTGGGGTAAAAAAAAAAAAGACACAGTGACACAGATGTCACTTCAAAAGGTGATAACAGCCACCCTCGAGTCATAGCTCCCTGGTCTCAGTGGTCTGCTAGTGTGTCAAAAGACAGGCAGATATACGAAGCAGAGAGGCGTAAATGAGTATTGCTTGCGTGGTTGTTAGATGATGTAGTCTGCTATTGCAAGACAAATGGTAATTTCATTGGCTGGTGATTTGATGGTTGATTCCTGTCTCGAGAATTGTGGGAGTTATGCAACTGAATATAAAATGCACGGGGTGCGGCTGGACTCCCACCAGGCAGGTGGATACAGACATATAAATAAGTCTGACAACATCAGCGATATCTGCAAACTTGTTTGCTGTATCACTTCTTCCACTGACCTGTTTTGATTTCAAAGGCAACAGCGAGAAAAAAGGAAGCGTTTTGATTAAAAAGCAGAAACAGTGGATAGCTTGTGTGTCACTTTTGCCACACAATGAGTTGGTTCTCTACTAAGCAGGCCAGTAAATAACCTTTTCCACAGAACACCAGACATATCCTCACTACTACCGCCACAATCCTCACATAGACAAGACAAGCTTTGTGGTGAGTGATGATAAAGACAAACAACACAAGGTTCCAACTAATACAGTTTAGAGTCTTTAACTTATTTTTGACCACAGGTGTGTGCCTGATGAAGACGTACATCTGCCAAACACATCATTCTTCACATGTAACCGAGGGTAAATTAACAACTACTGCAGCAAATGAGACTGTTCCACCTAAATGTGTGTAACATCTAAATGTCAAAATCTAGGATTCAAGCTCTTCAGAAGCTTGGCTGAATTTTATCAGTCACGGAGAGCAATAGCCAATCAAAAGCTGCTGCTTATGTAGCTTGTGGCGTGACATCAACGACTCTGCACGTAATCAAAACACACAGCGTGGCGGACCAACTGCTCGATTCTGTCCTACCTACTCCAGTAAGGTCTCCATCTTGATGTGCTTTTCATGCGGTGAAAAGTGATGTAACGGAAGTGCGTCTTGTGCAACTATAACGATTTAACATTATTCATTCTGTTCATTGTGACTCACACTGTCAGAAAAGGCCATAACTCTGACACATCAAGTTGACATATATTGTTGTTCCTGACAAGAGTCTATCAAAGACGTGACACTGCTCAGGTTTCTATAATAAAAGGATGGCTATTGTAAAATTACTGTACATCACAGAGATTAATGATATAGAGTTAGGCTGGGCAAATATATGTGAAATTATTTGTGTCAGAAAGTCTTTCAAAACATACATTAAAAAAAAAACCTTAACAATTTTATCCATTACTTTATGAATTAGAAATAATTTTGTGCGTCATACTTTTACGACGTATAGAGAATAATGTTGAGTTACTGCGCAGCCCTAATTTGTGGAACACTGTTCTTTTCTTGTCCAGACTGAACACTGTGATTCTGCTCTGTATAAGGTACACTTTTGTCCTACATCAATGGTAATTTATGGTAGATGGTTAAACATGGCTCTCTACCAGCCAAATCACACCAAACGCTGCACAAAAAAGAACATTGAGTGAGCACACACTGAGCTACAAACATGTTCAATCAATACTGAGCTGGTGACGTTTCTCTTTCTATTATACCAACCATCTCTCACTTTTTTTTTTGACAGAAACACAAAACAGAGCAGCAACAGGACATGAATTACCACACAATATTCCAGACTAAAAACAGTGAGGTTGTTGATGCTCAAGTCCACAAACCTCCTGAATTCACACGAGGCTAACATGACATAGCCTTCAGAGGGGAAACATGGCTAAATTGGATTTTTGTAGAAGGTGAGGAAATGACAGTGTCTAGCTTGAAATGAATGTGAACTGTCTGCATGCTTAAATGAAAAGTCTATTAATGGGTTCCCTGAAAACCCCATAGCAAAAAGAAATCTATCAGGCTCAAGGCATATTCTTATTTCAGGGTCCTCTACTGGGGCAGATCATATGTACATAGCTTATGATTTATTTATCATATATCCTATCTTAAGAAGCACTCTGTACAAGCTGGAGATCACACACACTGATGCAATATATGTTTTCAATATACCTTGCTTGCGGACATCCTCCACAGCAGCAGTCAGCTCATCCTTAAGGAACTGACTTTCCTTTGCAATTTTTTCTCCTTTCTCAAGAAAGTTTTGGGTAGCGGTCTCCACTGATGCAGCCAAAACATGAGCCTTCTTGGAGCGTCCCTTCTTCTTGTTCGATGGACCTTTGTTGCTGGAGTTGACCAAAGTAGTGACCTACAGCAGTGATAGAAAATGTTTCAACAACAGAAACTGTTGTTTAAGAATCTTTCCTATGGATATATTTGGAAGACTACAGTGATTTCAACAGCCCTTTTCACACACAAACCCTCTGAAAGTGCTGCATTAGCTCAAACAGGTGAAATGCAGTAAAAATATCGCTGTTAATGTAATTAAAATTATATGCCAAATTCTGTCGTTTGGGAAAGTGTAGCAAGTGAGGATCTCCTTTTTAATGCTACTAGTATTTGCTATGCTTTAGCATTACATTGATGTAACTGTATTTTTAAGCATTTTTGTAACAAAGTCTCTGCGCTATTCTACCAATGACGTGTCAACTCTGTCCAATAACTCCACATAAGAACACACACTGTGTTTACATTACCTGGGTGACCAGGGGCTCCAGTAGCCTTTCCACTGCCAGGGTACGGATCTCTAGACTCTTTGGGTCCCATTTAAAGTTGATGTTAGCAGTGTTGACGCCTGTCATGATGTCTGGTTGTCTTGGAGTAAAAAATAATGGACAAAGTCAAAGGAAAAAAGTTAAACCATGTGACCAGGGTGAAGAAAACGTCAGTCGTCAAATGCAGCACAATTAAGACTACATCAAACAAAACACCTTTTTCATCCAAAACACAGAATATCTGTTTTGGTATAAAATGTTTTGTGGCTGTATATTCAAAAAGATAACTTTTGCTCTGCAATGAAAAAAAAAATACAAAAAAGCTTTCTTAGTGATTCACAGAATAATCTCTTAAGTCTGTGCAATAATCAAAATATTAAGATCGTTGTTCGAGCCAGCAATGCTTCATTCCTCACAGTATGACTGCCAAAGGCAGCGCACAGTTACACTGTGGCCCAATTTCGATTTCTCTTTTCAGGCAGTGACTGCAACTAAATTGATTAGCTATCAAACATGGAGGGACAGGGATAATCAGCAAGCCCTGAGGGCTGAAGGGCTTCAACTAAAAAGTTGGTCAGCTGTATTATGAGAACAATGTCACAGCTAGCTCTTAGCCTAGATTGTCAACAAAGAGGCACAAATATTAAAAGCAATGAAAGAACATGTGAATGATGAGTCCCTAATGTAATACTGAAGTGTTTCCCGTTAGGTTATGTACTTGTTGTTTTGCATTCAATAATCTCGACTAGAGACTGCATTACCATCACTGATATCTGCTGTAACATATTCTTGACTGAGCCAAAAACATGTCTGCTAAAGAAAATGGATGCAAACTGTCTGGCACAGTTGTAACTCATTTCACTACTCACTGACCACTCAGTATGTTACCATGCAAAAAGTTTTTGTTAGATTTTCAGGTGGCTTTAAAAAACTAACAAACAAACAAACAAAATAAATAAATAAGGCCACAATCGAACACAAGCAAATGAAAGAGCGTGTGATGTGAAATGCACTAAAACACTACACTTGAAGAAGTCTGTATCAAGGCTTCTGTGCACAACCACTGATGATAGCTTGTGCTAATCCACAAACGTGAACGTGGACTAATGCCACTGAAACTACTTCTGCTTAATAAACCACAGAAACAGTCACATTTGAAACGGATCTGAGGACTTTTCCAAGTAAATGACGCAGAGGAGGTGAAACTGCGCACACTTCCAGTATGGGTGTGGCAGGTAGAGTCCCGAAGACAATTATCTCAAAATCTGACAAAATGAAAGCAGTTTGAAGAGAAACCAGAAAAGGGATTTACCCAATTTAATAAGTGAATAAATTACGAACATACTTAGCTGACACTAATTCCCAGTGAAGAAGCCACTAGGTGGGTCAAACACCTGGTCAGCTAACGTTGGGTGCTAACATGGGCGTTAAGTAGCTAGTTACACCTGTTGTAGCCAGCTACCTAAACAAGCGTCGGTTTAACCCACTTAAAGAAGCGTGGGAGAACAAGTTTAGAATGCGCTTGTGTAAAGTTAGGCAGCTTTCAACAGGTATTTTCTTCTTAACTTGTCGCAGGTAACATTTGAGGTGGCTCTACTTAACGCAGTTAGGTTACCTGCTACCAGTTAACGTACAGTCCTCCCAACACGACTCCTTGCTAACGCTAATGCTAACCGACAAACAACAACAACCGGAGCTCCGTTAGCCCGCTTTAATACTGTGGAAAAACTTTATCCGTCGTGTTAACGGGCTGTCCGAGTGACTGTTCCACGTAACGACGGTTTGAAAAAGCACCGTTAGTAAAGCAATAAGGACACGTTTTAAACTTACCGACAACAATCCGCTAGACAAACGGGAGTTTAAAAGTTCAAAATGGAGGAATGAGAATTACGGAATTCCTCGCCTGGAAAGTTTTCCTCCCTCTTCCTCACCTCGCAGACTCAGCTGTGCTTCCTCACGTCCGACACTGGGGTTACTTCCACCCGAAAAATATCTCGAAAAAAAGCAAGTACGAGAGCAGTTTCGAGGGGTCTTGAGCTCTTACTGACCTGAAAAGTTTCGGTTAAGGCCGTTTCGATGGAGCAGACTATTGCCCAACAATGGACGAGGCGGAGGGGGGCCGGGGCGGTGACCGAGTTCCTGAACTTCCTGGCAGAGGGGCAGGCCGACCACAGGCCGCAGCAAGCCCGAGGAACGAGGAGGTGTTTCGGGCGTGGCGCTCACTGTACGTGTCCATATATGGATTAATTATTGCTTAGGACCAGGCCGAGCAGTGGGATAACAGTTTAACCATTTTAACACGGAGTCTGAAGTAGAGACTTGATATAAACCAAACGACAGGACAGCTGAGAACAGTTGTTGGGAATCAGCTACAGATTAAATAGGGGCATTTTCTTACAGCCCTTATTCAAACTTTTTTTTCCCTTTTTGTACAGAAATGACAAACATAGCCCATGTGAAT
Organism: Stegastes partitus; assembly: GCF_000690725.1. Classification (NCBI taxonomy): domain Eukaryota; kingdom Metazoa; phylum Chordata; class Actinopteri; family Pomacentridae; genus Stegastes; species Stegastes partitus. Next base: position 233,354 of record NW_007578277.1, read on the forward strand.
ATATTCCTTATCCTGGAAGCTGAAATTATCCCGTCTTTGTGTCCCAAACAAACAGCAACCTTCAGGAAACCTTCAACCAACATTACCAGAAGGTTGCTTTTTCTGGGGGGGTTGTTTGTTTGTTTTCAATAGATTGCCATTGATTTTTTGTTTTATTCTGAAAACGTTCTGAGAAAGTTCTAGTCATGTTTTCAGGAGGGAAATTTAATTTATTTTTATGTTCTTCTATAAGACAGTGTTGCAAATGTGGCTTTGAGAACGTTCAGATTTTGTTATTATGTAACAATGTGGGAACATTTTATAGAATAACTTTCTCAACAGCATCATCCCCAAAACGTTTTCAGAATGTTACAGGCAAAATGTTCTAGCTTTGTTTAACTATGTCCCATGACAGGACCGTATTAAAAAAAAAAAAAAAAAAAACATCCTTCAAGAATCCCTTGAATGTTAAAATGTTCTGTCGAAGTTCACTTTTAACCTTATCGGAACATTATTTTATGATAAATATCCTTCTCTCTTAGTTTACTTTTCACCTCATAGAAACATTATTTGAACTGATAACCATCCTAAAAACATTCTTTAAACATTAGACTATACATGTTATGTAAAACATTATTAGAACTTGTAGGTAATGTTTGCCAGTGTTTAAAGACATAAATGTTTTGAGGATGTTTTTTGGACCAGAGATTAAGTTAAATGATAACAATGAAAGAATGTTCTTGAAACAATGTTTTCAATATGTTATCAAAGTCTCACACGGCAGAGCATTTTTCATAAATGATGCAATATATTAAGAAAAGTACAACATTTCACTTTCAATATGCTGAGAATGTTTTGGGGATGTTGTTGAGGTAACATATTACAGAAGGTTCTCCTAGAAAATGTTTCCACAGTGTTACATGAAAACAAAGGAAAGGCATTAAGAATTAGGGTTTAATGCTCTAATAGCGTTATCACCAGATATTTTTAGAATATCTTTGCAGATCGCTATCGTACCTTTAAGGAGAACATTCTGGGAACTAAAAAAAAAAGAAGCTCTCCACTGAATGCATGACTTAGACTTTGCAGAACTTTCTCAGAATGTTTGTAAAACGAGAAAAAAAGGTAGTAGTCATCATGTCCCGGAGCAGCTGGCGTTAAGTGCTGGTGGGGTGAAGGGAACCTAACCCTGACACTGTTTGAGACGTTCTATGAATGTTCCCCACTCTCAATGTTAACGTTCCACAAACACCCAGGGAACATTCCCAGCATTCTCAGTAAAAAATAATTCAAGTTGAGGATTTTATTCTAAAGCAACATTGTACCCTGTCAGTGAATTAGCTTCAGTCACATGTGATGGTAATCTTTGAACTATTTTTTTTGTTTTGGTCTGTTGAAAGTTTTTTTTTCTTTTTTCTCACAGGATGCAACCAGAGCCTATTCAAGCTGAAAGCACATTCTCATTGAAGTCAAAGTGTCAGACGCAGCTTCAGTCATCCAGATTTTATAATTACTTATTTAGCAGTTAGTCTTAACTTCCTGGCTAACACAATGACCCGTTTGTTTATTTTAGGTTTCGGTGTTAATTAAATTTAGAGCAGCTCGGTGTCAGAGGTTTCTCGAACATTATTTTGCATTCATCGCATGTCTGTCGTAAATTAGCTTTATGTTTTTGTTTGTTTGTTTGTTTGTTTATGTCAGTGGGTTCAAATATTCACAAATTCAAGTCACAGAAGCCCTCCGGAGAAAGACAGAGCTCCGAAGCCAGCTGATGCAGCATCAGGTGCACATACGCAATGAGCACAATGCAGCCTCGCCTTCTCATATTTTATTAATACGTAATAAACATCTCACTACAGCGGCACTGACATTTCGGGTGGGGATTTTCATCGTGGTAAGTAGAAATAGGTCGTACACGTTACAAATTTCACAATTTCAAGGTCAAGAAAAAGCACAGCCGTGATCAGTATGCTGCAGTCGCACTTTTCTGGTTTGTTGCTGCTGTGACTGATAACACTGAGACATTTGATAAACATATTCAAGAGCCAAGTATTTTGGTTTGGGCTTAATGAAGTGTGAAATACATAAATAGATTATCTAAAGAGGCCAGGTGCCACCCCTCCCGCCTCACTTTTTCCAAATGACACACACACACACACACACAAAGTGTTGGCATCACGCTCACAGATTTTGCTTCTTGGTTGTATAAAGTAACTGGAAAGGTACTGACAGTTGGTAATTAAGTTTCCACGCTCTGCATCCTCCTATTGTTGTGTGTGCTCAGTCAGCCTCGTTGGCCAAAGATGCGTCTTATGTACAAAAGAAATATTATAACCAAATATGACAAAGCACTCCGAGCAGATATGAAAAATGCTTTAAAAAAAAAAGAAAAAGAGGAGACGGTCATCAGCAATTCAAAGCGGTGGACACAGAGAACATAACAAACAACAATAGTGTTTTGTTCTGCAGGCAAGTACAACTAACACACTTCTATTTGTTGGCTTGAGTAGGTGTTAATTAAGAAGCTCCACCAGTGCAGCATGAATTACAGTCCTGAAGAGAATGAGCTTACAAATGTACTTACGGAGCTCTTAATGAAGGCCTCAGAATATAATTATCTTCTTGAAAGACACTCCTGAATATTTTTTTTTTTTTTTGGTGCAATAATAATTTGCGGAGTAATTGTTTTCTCCGTTGGGTTTTTGCTCGTGCCGAAACTTAAGGGGCGCACATTAAATCGGCGTATTGAATTCTTGCAGACGGAGATGTATCAGTGGACTGTTTTGTGCCGCAATGTTAATTCCATCAAGAACAGAGGAGACTGCCATATACATAGTGCAACAGAGATTTGTTTATCCAATTAATACTCTGCAGAGAAGACGGATTAGATGTGGTGTAACTGTGTGCTTGAATGATGAATGTTTGTCCAAGTAACAGCTTGCTGGGAGGACAAGTTTGAGTGTCCTTGAACTTCATCTTTTTGTACCTGTTGGGCCCGACAAATGATAAGAGCACAGCATGCTATAAATAATTCCTTCTCATTATGAGGAAGTGCACATGTTTGTCACACACTGAATGTATAATTGAGCAAATGCAAATCTGTAGCGTGTTGCACTCGAAAAACAGAGAAGGCGGTGAGTATATATTGTATTTTTGTCGTCGTTGTGATAAAACTATATTAAAATTATATTCACGGTGCTATTATATTGTGAGCTCGCATCGATGCTGAAGATTAGTCGTACATTTCTATTCAAACCTACAGCATCTTATCAAATGACAGTCCTCACACTGCTCCGAGCTGATAAGAGCAACTCTTATGTTTACAGCCACAGGTGAGCACCTTTTGTGCTATCATCTATTGTCTGGCTGACATGGAAGTAACTGTACGTTATAGCCTCCTGTCAAAGTAGTTACTCATACTTTGACGTTGAGTGAATTGGAACCTCCCTCACTGCAGGACGATTTTGTTCCCTGACATGAAGAACACAGCGAATTTCAGTCTGCCCACATTCACCTGACTCATCCTGACAGCTGTCCATGGAGCTGCATGATGTCATCTGCAGGCTTTCCCTTCCTTCCTACAATAAGACCTTGTACCTCTACGATCAGAAAAGAGCGTGTGGAGACGTAGGCGTCACTCTTCCACAGCAACACTCACAGGGGTGGAGAGCGGAGTCAGCGGGCTAGCAACGCTAATGATAATCCTTGATTGCAGTCATTCACTGTGACTTTCCTGCAGAGGTGAAAAGAAACATACATTATCGGGGCGGATTAATAAAAAGTCTCTCGGGAGACATGTTTACGGCTAGGTGTTGGGACAGTGATGTCATGGCATCAGAAGGGATCCGATTGGACCATCGAGAAGGTCGCAGTTGGTATGACTCAACTGCTGCTAAACCATTGTTGGCAGTCTGCTGAGCTCCACCTGCTGGTTTAGGCTGCAGTATCAGACTAATGCCTTCTGTTCTGGTGAAGTCTGTCTGTGGAGAACTTCTCTGTGGTTTTTAGAAAAGGCAGGAAGTAAGTGGATGCTGCTTTGGCCTGCTGCTGGGCCACGAGGTAGACTTTGATATTGTACTGCTTTTGTCAGATTGTATGCGTACAGAGCATGGAGTAGGAAACTTATCTGTAAGTGCCCATCTTAAGCTCTATATTTAGCCTGGAGGAGTCTTTAAAGTCATACAAGTGTTTGTTGCAGTACAAGAGTTCCACTTGAGGAAGTTCTGTTGATATTTCTGGAAAGTGGTGCTGCTGATAATATTAAAAAGGTATCTGGTGTTTTTTTTTTTTTTTGTCTGCTGTCCTATCAGGGTTTCTTTTTTTAATGCTTTACCTCCACTGCAAGATAGGATTCACAGATTAGAAGACAATGTTCATAATCTTTTCTACAATTACGGACTGAAATGCAATTACTAGGAGACCACCAACCACAAAAACACTTGTCATTCACAGTACACAGTACTATTCCAGAAACCTTGTTTTATTCCAAAATTCTCTTGGGACGCGCTGCCCTAATTTCGAGCTTTCCAAGTGGGATTCAGGCTAAAAGGAAGGTGAAGAATGTGGAGGAAGCCACATAATGAAACATAATGCATTTCAAAGCGGTAATGAGTCACAGGTTCAGATATCCTCCAAAGTGTTTGAACCAAACATACCCGTGAGCTTCAAAAATACAGTATGTGGTGCACACTTTGCTTTGTGCACACGTTTAGTGCTTTATCGGCACCGAAACGACTAAAGCAAGCTTATATAACATCAGACTGTACCTAATAGGATGGTTTTCATATTTTTTCAATAAGGAGCGCTGAGAAAATCTCTGTGGTATTTATATTTTATAATGTGACATTTGATGGTACATTTTATACACGGCATGTCGAAGGATGTATAAAGAGAGAAACGCATTTTTTGAGCACCTCTCTGCCAGTTAAATTCACACGAGCGTCAGATGAACAGACATATTTTAGGTGAAACTGGTATGAAAATGGGGGGAAAAGTAGAATGCAGAGAGGGATTTGGGCTGACAGAAAGTAAGACTTCTTTGAGGTTTCAAAATTAATCATGCTCATAAAAGTAGCAGTGTAGCCTGAGGTTCCTATTAGAACACTACAAAGCGAGCTAAAAAAAGAAAGAGTATGTTGTTGCTTTTGACTTCTAATGTGCAATAACAGCTGTAGCAGGCAGTGTCACCTCTATAGGAATATGAAAACAAATCAAGCAATAAAACGCTGCTATTATTGATAATTAAACAGATTATTGGAACCAGAAATTCAGCATTTATGCTACATGTGGAGCAGGTATGGGGTTTATTTTGTTGTTGTTGTTTTTTTTTACAAGCAGGGTCTTTAACACATAATGCAAAAAAATGTAAGAGTTCTTTTTAATATGTATTACTGTATGTGTGTGTGGGGCATCAAAATGTCTTTTAAAAAACATTCTACCGAAGAAAAATGGCAGAGTGCCATGAATCAAGCAACAGCAGCCCGTCCAAGTCAAGGGCTCTATAAGCAACCATAAGGGAAGTAATTTTGAGAGGAATTTTATAACACAGCGAGGTTGTCTTCTCCCAGATAAATAGTAAGAATGACCCAGCGAGTCTCGTGGCAAATTGGAAATTGAATCCAGCATGTGATAGACACAACTTCCAAGTAGGGGAAATGACCTTTCAATATTAATGATGCAGAGCGCCATGACATCATCAGGACCTGATTGGGTCCATGTGATCCATAGGAAACTGAATAGATGTGCCTGTACGAGAACACCAGCTCACCCACAGCCCCATTCAAGCCACATTTACTTTAATGAAAAAGTATCAAAGCAACTACCATACTCGAAGCTTGAGTCACTCTTTCCTGAACGCAGCAGCAGAAGTGTAGTAATTCAGTCAGCACTTCCTACCACTTTGCACACAGCTGATAATAAGTCAGATGATGTGATGTTGAAATGCAGTAATTTTTTTTTTTGCTTTGTCTCCGACTCAGTCACAACTAATACCCACAAATATTTGCTTGTTCATTGGAAAGTACCTCACACAATTCATTGTAAAATAAAACATTCTCCAAATACAACAAATGTAATCACCTCCACAGATCCACACAAGTCTTCTCTGGGCGATGAAAGAGCGCAAAATGAGGAAAAGTGATGTTGTTCTTTCCGTGTACTCTGCCGTGGTTTGTGTTTGCTACACTGCAAAGTACGGGTCAATGAAAGCATAAAAAATCTCACACATCACAGAAAATGCAGTGAGGAAAAGCGATGCTCCGTCGGTCTGACATTGATTCTTTCCGATGTAGGGACTCCTGGAGGGGAGGATGTCACCAGCGTCATCGTTTATTTGTGGTTTCCATCTTGAGCTGCTGTCAGTCACTTTCACCTGATGTGCCGCTGTGATTTGAATGGATAACGAGGTGCACAAGTGAGTGAAGAGTTTTTAGCAGCACCTGAGAGCGGCGAAAAGGCATCTCTCCCCCCCCACACACACACTTCAGGGCTTTAAAATTCAAGAAGCATTTCTCGCAAAAATAGCTGTGTTTTGAATAATGAATACAAGATTGAAGAAGAGCTGATCCACTGATATGCAAAAATCTTGTACGAGATAAAAAATACACAAACTACAAATGCGACTGAAATGATTATGCATTGAATGTTTTACGTGCCTTCCATTTCCCAATACTGACACAGTAAACAGCGGTTTTTATTTCTCTAGGAGTACTTTGAAACCTGAAGGGAATTCAGTCAACATGTTGATCGTCAGAACGCGAATGGGTAATTACCCCTAAATATTTCAGTGACATTACTTACTCCCTCTGTAAATGCAATATACCTGCAAGTGGAAACATCATTCTGAAGAGCAAGGGGCACAGAGCGCGGCAAGGGTGTCGCAGTTTAGTAGAAAACCAGTACTTGGAAGTGTGTGGTTGCCGTGAAGCTGCTTGCTGGTGGCTCCAAGGAGTGAGATACAATGTTGAAATACGGCTGGACCAGACAGCAATAAACGCCCAGTCGTTGCCAGGGTCCACAACAGTAAACAATCACTGGGTATCTGTCAGCTCGATGTCTAATCAATCATGAGGATGTGTCCACTTTAATGCACTGTCAAGAGAGGTTTATGGATTTCTATTTTGACACATCAATGTTGCCAATAACAGGGGAATCCCACGCGCCTATTATCAAAGTTTCACGATATTTCATAAGAGGAGATAAATTCTGTTGTGACGCAAAATCTTCTCTTCAGAAAGGACATTTTTAATTGAGTGATTTTGCACACCGGATCGCCCTTATCCGACGCACAGGCAAATGAGAGTTTTTATTTCTCCTTTAGATGCTGCACGCTGCTAAAAGTCGGCACACGGCTGGAGGGTTCAGATGATGATGTCAAGACGGGTTCACGGACAGCACTCTGGGGCAAAAAATAAAATAAAATCAACTGCCTAATGACGTCAAACAACTGCAGAGGAGAGTTGGGGATTTTAATTATTAACATTGACTAGATAAAGATGAAAAGTTATGTGAGCAAAACATTGTGTTTGCAAATAGGCACTTCTCACATACGACCAGATGTAGAACCGTTCAAGTCTGAACATTCAGAGTCCCTGTATGTCGCTAAAGCATCAGCATGTCAAACCTAAACAAACAGGCACATAGGTCACACCTCCCTCCTTTCACCTTTATTCACAGGTGGTGTACCCAAATAATCTAGTCACAACTATTGGCTCATACTAGCATCGCAGAACACATTGGAATTAAATAACATTGTCTTCTTTGCACCTTTCTCTCCTCTGGTCTATTCTCGTCCATGTTTCCATGGTGTGTTGGACTAGAGCAGATCCGTGGACAGACTGGGTACACTTGTGGAAACAGACTTGTCCAGACCGGAACAGAGAAAAAGCATGAGTGTTGAAGGATTTGCAGAAGGGAGCCTTAAAATAGCAGCAGATTCTCATCTTGAGCTGAAATAAAACAAATGCGTGTAAAGTGGGCAAATAACACCAAAAAATGATGTACTTATTAAACGCTTAGGGTTTTTTTTAGGGCATTGATTAAACACAGGACAGCACTTTTGCTTTAATACTCTTTGTCTGCCTAGAAGCATGTCAATGCCCTGCAGTTTCAACGGGAGGAACTCACATGCATTAACATCCACATGCAATCAAACGGGCTGCCAAAACACAGAACACAGAGATACACAACACACACAAACACACTAAGTGTTCTCTGCTCATTACACCATCACTCCACTATTACTTCATGTAGCAGATAATTGTTTGCTGCCATTTGAATGTGATATTTATGCTAAAAAATCTTGTATTATTGCCCCTTCAAGCATATTTTACTGAGAGGCAAAAGCCCTTGTGTGCCCAATAAAAAAACAAAACTGTTTCATTACAGAGAGCTGCTCTTTGTCAGATATATTCCTGAGTGGAGTGTTTATGTATTTTTTTTGTGATCTTAACGTCGTTAAGGATGAATGTCATTTTGTGCCTGATTGCCCTTTATGCACGACGAGTCAGCTGTTTGAAATGAGAATTGAAAGAATCCTGGGTTATTTTGGTTGTCTGGAAGCAATATGTTGAGTTGGCTTTTTCATTTGGAGATATTTGTTCTGGCAAAATTTATAAACAATGCAGGTTGGCCAAGACCTTTATTTATTTATTTTTAATTTGTTGGCATGTTTGCCTTTATTGGACAGGGACAGCGGAGAGAGACAGGAAATGTGGGGAAAGAGAGCACGGAATGAAATGCAGTGAGGGCTCAGGTCCAGGAATCGAAATCATTTGCACCCATGCACCCTAATCACTTGACTATAGGGACCTTGTAATAGGGCACTCCTATTAAATAAATAGCATCTTTTAAGATGCTCTCTTTTTAAAATCCTGGAGCTGTAAATTATGATTTGTCATGCGTTGCTGTCTAGTGTCTTATAAAGCCGTATGGGCTGGGTACCGTTCAGGACTTATTGTGTTTTGTGTATATCGGTTTGACTTCCTCATTGCGTGCGCTCCCAGTAGACCACACTGTTGTGTAAAAATAGCAATAATACTTGCAAAATCATGTTTTTAATATATCTTTTGCTTATCCTCTGACCTTATTAAACCCACTGCAGAAAAGTTTCAAAGTGGCAACCCGCTCCTTTTCTTCAATCTGTGTTATTGCACATCTGTGCAATACTACTGCGACTGCAAAGTTTGCACATTTAAACACATTTCCTTGTACTGATAGACTTTAATAGTTTGTTCGGTTTAAAGGGGGTGTTTCATTTATTGTGTACAAACACCCCTAAACAGCAAGACAAGGACTTATGTCCAGACAAAACGATCACACCCTGTCAGTTTAGTTTGGTGTGACAAAGCTGACATAGACACAGCAGTAGCAGCACGGTGGCAGAGAAAAGCTAATCCCAGGGTTAAACTACAGTTGACTGTTGCTGACAGTCTTTGAAGACAAAAACAAGACAAAGTGATAATAAAAGAGACTGTCACATTGTGGTTTCATCTGGGAAAGAATAGTTGCTCCATTTAACATACCAAGGTTATCTAGTGACAGGAGACAAGCCCGAAAAAATACAACAAGCCTGTGACAAATACAATGCAGCTTATCCAAAAATGTGTCATCTCTTAAGTATAATGAAACCATTAAGCATGAAGCATGAAGAGATGAGAATAACAAGTGGGATGAGAAAAATGACCCAGCTGTGTCTTTACAGAATCTGAGAGGGGGGGAAACAGCTTTGGAGGGGCAGAATAAAAAGGAAAGCGGAAAGTGAGGAACAGACCTAGTTAGGAGGAGGCGTGATCAAAGCGCACGAATATGTAAGAAAATCTGCAGCCATTCTCAGTATTGCAGCATCAGGTCCCCCATTGCATGTATGTCAAAGAGCTTCAGTTAGCTCTTTTTCTCATGATTTTCTTCTCCAGGTTCATTTCACTGATTGTGGTAAATGTTTCATACACTATTGGAGGGGGTGTGCCCATAAGGAAGGCTTCCTCATGAAACATTAATCCTGACAGATGTCTAGGTCTGCCTCCCCTGCCACGTAATGCTCATTTAAAGCAACGCAGACTTGATTATGAAGTATCTCTACTTAAATTCTTTGAATGCTGCCTTGTTCCAGGCTGCATTTCAGCAACTTCAGCATTTCACTAACTCTGACAGTATGATTTCTGCCTTGATTGCAAGTTGTTAATGTAAAAGTTATTGAGCCCCTTCAGTACTTTGCAAAATCACAAATTGGACTGGAATTATGCATATATTCAATTTTAAGTGAATGAAGACATTTTCTGTTAAAATTCTGAAATGCCAGCAGTTAACTTCAATATTTTTCTCAGAAATTGATGGAGCCCAAAGCACACTGAAAGGGGAAAGGTAATATTTAAATATCCTTAAATGAATGCTAATGTCTCCCTGTTTGATTGGAGATGTCTATGTGCCATTAGTACTTATTAAAATATAAATAGTAAAGCCAACGTTACACTGTCCACATCTGTAAGCACACAAGGTTCCATGCAACATAAATTCTGTCATTCACTCCATGGACAACTCAATTCAGCTTAAACTTTGTGCAAAAAATGTGTGGCAAAATTTGGCAGTAGTGCGTGTATTCAGCAGTGGTGTAAATGCACACACATAAAGGGTACTTTAAAAAGTTCCGACTCCAATTTTGGGCACAACTGTACTCTATAAAGTTTTTAATCACTGTCCACTAAAACGCAAATGTTTATTTCTTTGTCCTTTGAAAATCAGGAGATGGGCGGTAAAACAAAAAAGCACAGCACAGATGGCAGTGGCAGAAGCAGCACAGTCCACAAAAACTCAAATGTTTGTCCTAATTTCTTCGCAAAGAGAGAAAAGCTTCATGCTGTTGCTCCAGGACAATGAGACCGTCCACTCAGCACATGTAGCAGCCAAACGTGGCTCCATGTACCCGACTCATCCGACCCGCACCGTCTGACTTGTATCTGCGTCCCAAACTGAAATCATACTTGTGTGTTCGCTGTTTTCAGAGTGATGATGAAGTCGTGCATGCTGTTGAGGAGAATCTGAAGGCTCAAGATGTGATAGGGATAGCCAAGCCTGAACATCTGTGGCTCAAGTGCATTAAAGTTAAAGAAGACAATGCCGAGAACTTGTTGAAGTATCCTTGTACATATACATGACTTACTGCGCACCTATTGAAAGGAGTCCTCTGCAGAACAGACAAGAAAGCAAAGCAGTGTGATAACAATGCATCCGTTGTGTCCACATCTGTCCATATTCATGTCCTCAAGTGAGTATCAAGGCGTGACTTCGTGTCTGTCAACTTGTTTTGATGACTTCCTGTACCGTACCGGCCAAAAACCAACATGTATGTTGCTTCAATCTTGAAGAGCTTCAATCCTGGGCGGCTGTGGCTCAAGTGGTAGAGCCGGTTGCCCTCCAGTCGCAAGGTTCAATCCCCCGCCCCTCCACAGTTGAAGTGTCCTTGGACAAGACACGAAACCCAAAGTTGCTCCCAATAGCAGGCAGCACCTTGCATGGCAGCTCTGTCACCATTAGCGTATGAATGTGTGTGAATGGGTGAATGAGAAACACATTGTAAAGGATAGAAGTGCTACATAAGTGCAGACCAAGATCTCAGTTTTATTTTCTTTGACGACACCTTTGGTGATAAGCGGTAATTGCTGTTGTGATTTTGAACCTCACTTCCCAGAGTTTCAAACAAAGACTGCATTCCAACATCCACACTACTAAACTACATAGCCAGAAAAAATTGTATGTCCTTGCACATAGTATGTCAATTGTAGTATCCCAAAAGTACCCAGATGTCCTACTACATCCAATCGGATTTTGAAGTATGCAAGCCGGCATGCTTTTCTGGCCATTCTGACCCCAAATACTCTGCTACGTCACATATTTTCTGGTGTCAGTGGTTAAAGAGATGACAGCTCATTTCACATGAAAGACTGCGATGGTCAGTGTTTGTTGTGATGAAGTAGTACGTCTTAATTATACTCTGCGTACTGCGTGCATTAGCAAACACTTTTTGAGGGCAGCTGTAGAATGAACTTAAAGTGAAAAGAAAAAGTATGCAATGTGTATCAGAATCAGAATACTTCATTGATTCCCTCAGGCAAACTGCTTTCTGTTCCAGATGCTCCCAATCAAAAGTGTTAAAAGAAGTAGAAAAAGTTAAAATATATAATAAGAATGTAAACAAAAGTATATGAAATAAAATATGTTTATACACAAGAAAATAAATATATATTCTGCATTTGGGTTATTGCACGTTATTAAAAAGCCAAAGTCCAATGTCGACTTATTCACTCAGCCGGTAACACAGCCGGTGTCACCTGTGTAGTGCCTCCAAAACAATTCAAGGCCACCGTATGAAAGTGAAAAGAAAATAGCGTCCTTTGACATGAATAAAAAAACAGCAGACGAACAAACAGTAGGCTACCTCACAGTCTGTTGCATTAACTCCACCAGCCCTCTCTGGCATAAAGATAACTGCTGGGTGATGGAACGCGTGTCACTAAGTGTGCATGGCTTGTGATTTTTGCGCGGGAATGCTGATACAGACACCCCAGCTCGTAATACTATAAATGCAAGGAGTTTAATATAATTTCATCAGTGGGTCAATGACTTAACAGACATTTATTCAAATGAAAATCTTCGAGATCGCCACTTTAAATTGATTTATGGCTTTGCCACATATAAGTACCTCCAATTTAATTTGTGAGTTGCACGCTGTCACATTCAATGCGGCACACGTGTAGGAAACACTGACATGTTATCAATTATTGTTTAACAAAGATTACCAGCTCCAGTGGAGACACCTGAAATATACAATATGTGTGTGTGTGTGTGTGTGTGTGTGTGTGTGTGTATCTTACAAGCTGATGGTGTGAGTCATCATATTTTTCATAGGGAATGCCCTTCAATTGTCAGCAGATGTCGTTCTGTATAGAAAGATGAGCCACTTCTTAATCTCTTAATGACAAAAGATTCTCGAGCTATTTAATTATTTCAGTAATTTTGTCCTTCCACACTGTCTAAACTTTTAAACATATAACACAACATTGGAATTGTTCCAGAAACTGACTCACTTTTATCATCTTCACAGAGAAAAGGGCCTGTTAGTGGATACTGATCCAAACTCGGCCTCAACTGATGCGAATCCCAGTTTTATTGTTAAAAATATGGACATTGCATAATATGTACTCTGCACACACCCACACAATAATTCTTTTTACCGTCGGGGAAGGAGCCCACATTAACAGCTTTGTGACAATGAATAGTTATGGGTTCATTTTCATTCATAAAACCTGTTTCACCAATATTAGCACTGGTTTTAGATGTTCTGTAGATGGACTGGACACAAGGTGGAGACTCATAACATAATTAAGAGGGATTTTTACAAGGACTTTAAAAAGTAACACTTAATATAAATTCCAGGAAATATGATCTGGTGAGGGGTAAGGGGGCATCAGGGAGTGACAGGAACGGTAAATCTGAAACAAGCTAACTATCGTATATTTATATTATTATATGATACTATTATACTACTATATATTGTTGTTGTCTTGTTCTTTCTTTCTATATTTTTGGATGCTGCTGTGGTGTGTCAATTAGCCTAATGTTAACAGTCTTGCTCCAGAACTGCAGACTCCATTTAAAACATTAAAGTTTTTCAGGCCACAACAGGTGGAGGAGGTATATTTTTTGGACAGGACAGCACAGACTACAGATTTTAAGAATAAACAAGTGCAAAAACCCATGTTCTGGGCCCATTGCTGTTCTCTATCTGTTGCTTTGAGAAATCAGTGATAAGTGTGCTTTTCACTTTTTTCTTAATGCTGTTTCGCTGATGACAATCACATTTATTTAACTGTTAAACAGAATGACCTGGTTGCATCTCCCAATGTTGATTGTTCATATTCTGTATTCAAATGTTTGAAACTGTGCTCCTCAGCTACATTCACTACATATAAATATATTTAGTGCATAAACATTTTTTTTCCTCTATTTGTCTTTATTAGTATTGTGACATTAATCAGCTAACAAAAGCTAATGTGCCATTAATGTGACAATATGAATCTCAGTGCTGATGATTCAGCATCTGCCTCTTTTGTTTTCCCAGGACAACATGACGATGTGGGACCAGGATCAGGATTGTTGTACAGCACCTCCTCCTGAGGAGGCAGATGCATCAGCAGCTGTGACTCATGTTGTGGGATTAATAGCAATAGACTTCAGTGAGCAGTAGACGATCAAGGCCAAGACAAACAATAAACATATTGTTATCACATCACATTCTTTTTATGTATTCAGAAGTCAAGGCATCCACATGATCATTTACAACTACTAATAATAACCTTAGGAAATGAAAAAGACTCTTCCCTCGTGTTGTGATTGCTTGTTCTGGAAAATACAAAAAGTTGTTCGGAAATAACACTTGTTACCCTTTAAGTCCTTTGGCTGGTCCCTCAAAACTTAGAGGGCTGTGGGCTAATAGCCAGAGCTATCTCCACAGCAGCGTGTCAGTGCTGGAGAATGGTCTGGCTGCACCTCATTACCATTCTGCTCTAGTAGGAGAAATTATCTAGTGTGTCTGTTTTTCTTTAAACCAATCACGATCGTCTTGGGTGGTGGTAAGCTTGGAATGCATTGATGGTGCCTCTGCAAAATAGTGTTGGTGGGACTTGTTTTGGTGGACCATTTGCTGTCATTAAAATGGCTAATTAACCCCAACAACAAAGCAGTGCTTCCTTACTGGGTGGCTCAGTGGTTGTCCTCTGATCGTAAGGCTGGCGGTTCCACAGTCGAAGTGTCCTTGGGCAAGTCACTGAACCTGAAGTTGCTCCCAATGGCAGGCAGCACCTTGCATGGCAGCTCTGTTGCCATTGGTGTATGAATGTGTGTGTGAATGGGTGAATGAGAACCATATTGTAAAGCGCTTTGAATGCCGCTAAGATAGAAAAGCGCTATATAAGTGCAGTCCATTTACCATTACCATACTGCACGGACCAAATATTCAGCAAAACTTTGAATTTTCAGTAGTTGACGGTTGTTGTTTCCTGTAGCAAAGGGGATTTTGAAAATGGTAACATGCAGATAGCTTGAAACAGCAGGTGTTTACCTGCCCAGACTATACCTGCCCACATGAGAGTTTTGAGTCAGAAGCGAAACTGAAAAATGCAGATTGTTGCAAACAAAGTTATACCTTTCAAAACTTTTTTTCTTGTTTTCAATTTATATCTGTTCACTTTCATTTCATTTATTTTAGTTTGTTTCATGGGAGAGTTCCTAAATTGTTATGACACAAATTTAATCCCATATTTCATGTCCAAATTGACAATAGCAATTTTCTCATAGCCAGTCATCTGTTAGCATCAGCATCTCATATCAAGAAGGCCTCTAAATGGTTTTTAGTTTCTGCCCTAATTCATTTTCCTGCAGAGTTTGCATCTTCTCTCTGTTTGTGTTGGGTTTCTCAATATACTTTGATTTTCTCTCGCAGTCCAAAGACCTGTCATGTTCAATCTGCGCTGGGAGGTGATTCCAAAGTGCAGCTACAAGCGAGACATGTTACTTTAACATCATCCTATTAATCAGAGCCTGTTGTACTACATACTCCGCTATGGAGGGTGATTGCTATCAATCAATGCCACCAGGTAGCAGACTTCACTCTCATGATGCCGCTTTTCTTTGGATTGGTCTTTCTGTTGAGATTGACTTCACAGCCTGAGCTGAAAACATTGTTTACTTTCACTTTAATGTGGTCAGAGTCAGGGATCACACAGTTAGCGCAACAGTCTCAGTGCCTCGTAGTTAGCATTAGGTCAGGATCCTGCTGATTGGAATTGATTTTGCCCTTTCTATTTTCCACTTTTGTGTGTTTCTGTTGATTAGAATTTATACACTCTGATAGTGTAAATGAGAGCGGAGCATCCAGCTATATGCACCTCCTCTCTGTGTGTGGTTGTCGACAAAACTCATCATGCATTAATTATGTTGCAGTGCTATTAACTTGGCCAGTGTTGTTGGAAACAAGGCGTAGTTAATAATACATGTAGTGAGCGAGCAAATCGGGGTAATAAAGATTCAGGCTTTTAATAAAACTCACTCGTGTTTATATGTGTAACAGTGGAGCTGTGAACATTGCATTGTACCTGAAACACTTAAGTTTGCCATTTTGGATTAGTCTCGTGCTTTTTCTACATTGATCCTCGAGGCTGGGCCAGACGAATTAGAGCAATAAGACAGATGAGCACGAGGGGCCGAAGGAATATCTTTGACACTGGTTTGCTCATTGCTAGGCTTACAGTATGTTCTTCCTCTGACCTTCCTTGCTGCACTGCACTGAAATGCAAATTTGTTGAAGGCAGAGTGGACAGGAATGTTGAGCAGCAGAGGACCAGAGTTCAAATACAGATATGATAGCCAGGGGTATGAGTGGGAGGAGGCAATACTATTGTCAGTACTCCTGCTATAGCTGTGCAGAAACAACATGCGTGCATGCTGGTACATTCAAGGAATCTGTTCCGTGGAAGAAAAAAAATGACGTAACTCACATATGAGGTGATTGATGAGTGATTAGCACCTCTTGTATTGTAGAGAACATATTAGTAAGGTGAAGTATTTTTAACCTGAGAACCGTCATGTTACGCAAGACTTATATAAATGTGAAAATATATCACCGGGTTTTCAATCAACACGATATGATGTGTTGTGAAATCTGTCGGGAGAATGATATGAATGTGCTATATTAAACCCGCGAATGTGGAGGGAAAGTGATGGTTTTTCTGTTTGCGCTCGGTTGTGCGTCTGCCATATATGACACGAAGTTGTTTTTTTTTTTTTTCGGTCTCCGCGTGGTGACTGGCACACCTGATGGAACCGCGGTGATACACCAAATTGCATTATCTCTGCACTGATTAACCATTCTGAAAGTAATTACAGGCTGTTTGGAACTTTTCACAGCTGAAAATGAAATTCCACATCAGTTTACACAGGATACTTCAGTGTGTCAGTGGCAGGTAGAGCTCTGCCTAAAAAAAAATAAAATCAATCAAAGCGAGCTGACACATGATCAGTCACAGTACAGTTCTGATGAAGACTCTTTTTTTTAATATTTAAAGCTGCTATCCGACTCCCAACGTGGTCAAACCTGCACCATAAAATAGAGCAAATATCTGATCAAAAATAATTTTGATAGCGAATCATCCATCATGAAGTGACACAAGGCTATTGTGCAAGGCTACTGAATGTGTTTACCGCGGTCCATTTACAGTGAGTTAATGTCAATTGTATATCATGTCCTCTACCTGGAGGTTGTAAATGCATAGGCAATGGGCTGTGATCATTCTGCAAGTAGCAGAGGACATCATAGCTAGTCTCAGTCATGCCATTTACAGTAATGTGCTGAGTTATTGTAAATAAATGGCTGGCTATAGGTTTGGGAAGCCATTTGGATATGAAAACACAGAGCACAGGGAGGAGACCGTAAAACCAATCACACAAATGAGTAATACACGCAGAGTATTCTCTTTTCACTTTTTTCTTTTTTTTCATTCCTTTAACAAACAATCCGAGCATTTGATTGTAATGTTCTGGTCTAACAAAGCTGAGATTTGGATTTATTTTCCCTTCCATTATCTGCCTCTTGATAACAACAAGGTAAATTATTTGGTGATTATGGTGGATGGGGAAGCACTGAGTCAATCAGCTTCCAAATGGAAACTGGATGAAACAAATACAAATTGAATATAGAGAATCTGTCTCCGGGGACGTCGGCGATAGATAGACGCCAGGACAGATTCTCAGCGGGGCTAAACAACTTTTGGATGATTTTAATTCTCGCAGCGAACCCAGCGGATGGCACCGGCCAATTCAGCTGACAGTATAAACACCAAAGGTTAAAGCTATATTGAGACTCTGTGAACCAAAATAGCTGGGGAGAATTTTCATTAAAAAGCAACAGAAAACTCGCGACTTTGCATGGAGCCTGGCTATAGTCATGGTTGAAATTCCCTCACAAAGCTTTCATCACAATGCTCCAGTGACTTTGATAAATTTCATTCCACATAGCTTCAACCCACTGATGCACCAGCACACACACACACACGCTGCGCACGCAATAAACACACCCGGGTGTATCGCGCGCGATCATGTAAACACACATGAGAGTGGGGGGAAAAGAAAAAGAAACGCATGAATTTGATGCCTTCAGGGAGATAAAAATAAAAGAATGAATCCTTGCTCATCATTTCATTACCGGAGAAAAATACACTTTTGTGTGGCATTTTTACTGTCACCCCCCGGGGACCCACACTCCCCCCCCGTGAACAACACTGTCTGTCCTATATTATGGCTTTTTAATATCAGGTAAAGATCTGGGAGGACTTCTCCCGCTCTGGCACGGTGATGTGATAAGTTTTCACTATTAGCGTGTTCTTGGGTGAAATCTTCTCTTTCACCCATTCTTCTAAAACCCTCCTGAAGAGCTGGCATGCCATAACTCACACAGGCACCCATGCTTTGCAGCCAAGCCCCGGAGCTTCCTTGGAGGAGATTAAAGAAGAAAATTCTGAACGCATGGGGAAACATTTGCTACTCTGAACACTTGTCTTCACTGTCACAGGAAAAAAACACATACACAATAACCCATAAAGGTAGAGAAAACTGTTCACATGCCCACAAAATGCAAACAATGCAAAGTCGCATGCTGGTTTTTTTGTTCTGCTGTAGTGATCGCAGCGGTTGGAAGCTGCCGGGGGGGGGGGGGTTTATGAAAATTATACAGAACCTGCAGTTTTCTGAATCTACGATCTGTCTGCTCCTCCTGTATGAATGCACTTCCACCCATCAGCTGCCACTGTGGAGACACGGGCCTGCTAAATTAAATCTAGCCTGTTGAGAATAAAGCTATTTTTACCAGCATCATGAGACTGAGAGTCAATCCGAGCTGGAGCTGCCTATAAAGAGGAGAGGCAATCTTGGTTCTGAATGGGTCTGAACGCTCAATCAGCAATACACCGCACTCCAAAGGAAATAAGGCGACCACTTCAATCCTGACATTGATTTCTTTCTCTTTCCTCTCAAACATTGTCTTCATGATCACAGCTAGTCACATAACTCTACATTATACTCACAGGGGAGAGTGTCGCCGATGTTTTGCTCGGATGAAACATCGATGCTATTCGTGCACTGTGGTTTTTTTTTTTCTCCTTGTGAAACGCAGATTCTGACAGAGCTTCAGCTTACAGGATGGTTATCAAAATCTCTACTGACTGAGCACAGTTAGAAGCTCTAACTAACCAATGTAATATTGCATCAAACCACAAGAGGGGGAGGCACCACCTGTTTTATTCCCAATAGCAGAACATCAGAGCAGGTTTAGATGACAGGCTTAATTTAAAATGCACCGCAAGAATGGCTCGCATGCTGTGTCATCCTGTTTGAGAGAAAAATTTGCGGCACGGATCAAAAAAAAAAAAAGAAAAAAAAAAGGGATGCCCTGGACAAATTACATGCAGGAACACCTGAGAACAGAGACACAAATCAACTCAGGCCTGAACCAGCCTGATTTTATAACCGCCATAAACCCCAGAGGCCGCCTGTGATATGCTCCGCTGGCTGCAATCTATTATATAAATATGCTCAAATTTTACATGCGTGTCTACTATCTGCCCAAATCTCTATTTTGCAGCAGTAATTTAGATTTGTATCATGGGCTCAAACATGAAAGGACGTTGATGATGTGCAGTGTTATCACTTGACCAGTAGGTGGAAATACATGCATATTAAGTGACTGAGTCAGTGCCAGGTTTTACTGCAGTGCCGACAGCAGGATGAACCTTTTAAGTTCAAATGGATGCTTTTTAATTATATACAGTGTTAATTATGGAGAGCATGTGCATTGTATTTGGTACAATGCAAATATATCGATTGTATAGAGAGAGAGAGACTGTATATAGACACAGATGAACCACAACCACATGTTTAATATTGAATAGGCCCCTCTTCTACCGAGGCATGAACACAGGAGCAGGCTGGCAGCACATCCGCTTAACCCTGCGGGTGAATCAGGCTTGTGTTCACACATCCCATCGATTATTCTCAATCAGACTGGATTGTTGGAGTTGCGTCAATGCCTTGAGCTCTTTGTTATGTTTCTCGAGCCTTTCCTGTCGGGAAAAGCCGATGCCGTGGTGGCTTGTGTTTGGCAGGTGGGTGGTAGATCAGAGCGACAACCACACCAACGCCAACGCTAACCCGATCCACACACCAAGCTTCCCTGCAAAACGCTGTAACGACAAGGTCAGCGTTACACACTTCATTCATTTTAATGTCGTGCCTGCTGTGTTTTTACAGATGTACTTTTAGTATTCACTCTGCCCCTGAAAATACAAATGCACTTCTGTTTCACATGGTTTCAGGTCATCGTATCATTACCATCTCCAGGAAGTATAAATAAACGCTCAACATTTTGTACAGTTGCCATGGGAATATTTTGTGTGTCAGTGTTTACTGCTCGGTTTTTGTATCATCTAAATCAAATCAAGTGAAAAAAAACAAAAAAAAAAACATACTTCTGGAAAGACTATAAATCCATGATGCAGAAAACTTTAAAGACGGACAACTTTCTTCCTATTAAAGGCTCAGAAAACAACACAAAAATACCTTAATGGGAGACTTTCAGCTGCTTAAACACACTGGGTGTTTTTTTTGGATTCATGCTGTGTTCATGTTATATCTGGCGGATCTGGTATCAGAAACATTTGTTTTTGGGATGTTTTAAGGTGGATAATTGAAACAATTGAACAAAGATTGCCATGTGTCAGAAGTAAACTATTCCCCCGTGATGTAGAAAGAATTAGTTATTGATTTGCTCGTCCATATCTCTACGATGAAATCACAGAAGTCCACAGAGGATTATGTTTAAAGGTGGCTGCCAGAGATGTTATCTTGGATCACATTGTGTTTGTCATGTTCCTGTTAGAACTTAAGAGCCGGCAGGTAAGTTTGGATTTACACCGTTCTATAATATGGTGATAACATCCAAGTGCAGTATATGTTGGGGGTAACTTTAGCACAGTATATTTAAAAACCAATCAAATGGACCCACTTGACCCCTCCGTTCCATCTGCATCAGCACGTATTCAAATTATTCATTAAATTTTACAGCTAGTGGGGAAAAAAAAAATCTGCACAACCCCTGGTTGATTGGAACGACTGCGCTGGAGCCTGTGTATTACTCATAAATATAGCAATAAAGTATAGATCAACAAAGGGGTGGGGTGGGTGGGTGGGTAGGGGGGGCATGCCACAGAGTTATTTGCAGACCTGCAGGCGTGTGTGCTGCATACTGATAATGCTGAAACCCCACAGACACTGTATGAATCCTCAGACGCCACTGAGAGGTGAGAACTCTCCTTGTGGAGATGGTGAGCACTAATTCAAAGAGCCCACTGGGCCCAGCAGGATCAATACAGCATACAGACTTTTTTCTTTTTCTTTCCACAATTCGGAGGTGAAAATAAGCTGTTTGAATTGTGTTTATTTCTGGAAAGCTGACTGATGTGCATTTACGCACGATCATCAAACGGGCCCCCTAAATACGAACCGCGTGAAAGCGTTTTATTTCTCGACAAATTTCTCGATGACACTTTTGAGTTTTGAATGGAGCGGCGCAGTTTGGCAGTCAGCATGGTGGAACAGTAATGGGCATGGCAGGAAGACAAATTGTAGTTTTGCACTTTGATTTGTCACCAGAAAAATGTGTAAGCAAAGGTTGGGGGCGCTGCTCTGCAACATAAACGCACGTACATTCAGCAAATTTACCAAACGTATAAACAGAAACTGCATTTGGAAAACATTCTTAGCTGTGGCATCAGTTTGTCTTCGAGGGAATCCAGACAGAGACCAGGTTTGTTCAGAAGCTACGATTTATTAAAAGAAAAAAACCCCAAAAAACCTCTCCATCAGTGACCTTAAAGAGATAAATGTCATGACAGTAATTTCCTCTTTCTAACAAAGAAATTGGACTGAAAGACCTGTGATTATCACGAGCCCCGCTTTTAAAATGATAAAAGTTGTCTCTCAAAATCACTTAATTTGACCTTTTACGACATTAACTCAATCTACAAAAGCAGCTATATGCCACACAGTGGAGAGGAAAAAAAAACAACTCTTTGCAATTCTGTATAATGAATCAATTTGTTTAAATAAATAAATAAATCTAATTAGAGATAACATCTTTACTGTAGCCTCAGCTGGGCTGCTGTTGGTCATAAGTGGCCATAATATGTTAAACCATTCCAGGGATTCAATGTTCTGCACTGAGCAGAAATAAGTTATTTTTTTCTGTTTTTTTTTTAGTTTGCTGTCTTGTTGCTTCATGTACTGAGGACAGAGCAGAAGAGGAGTGATGGGAGTAGAAGGAACATCCTGCAAGTTCAGTGTCCAAGATTCACCTCATGTAAGGTAACAAAAAAAAAGTGCCAATTTTTCTGGAGTGTTATGACATCTTAAACTCTGTTCATACGCTCAGATTTGTAAATCTGCAAAAGAATCTGTGAATAAATTTCCTCTCGAGAGAAAAGCTGGCTTTAGACATTACAGCAGGCTTCCCTGAAACGACACTTTATTTTTCAGTTTGTCCGTATTTCTGAAACACACAAATATATCAACAAAATCACAAAAAAGACAGTAAATTTAATAACGTTAAAAACTGGCAGCAGTGGAAAAAACATCAATGTACATTCTAATTTCACTTATATTTCCTTTACACTAAACTGTGAAATACAATAGATACAACAAGTTATCAGACGCAAATGTGTTGCTTCTGTAATTTTACAGAGATTTGTTTGGTAAATGAGCGTCACCTTGTACAATTACAGAGGCTTTCATAACAAAAATGTGGAATGAATGTGTTTTAAACAGTGTATAATGACCTTGTGGGAGGAAGCCAGAAACCCAGAGAGAACCCACGCTGCACGGGGAGAACATGCAAACTCCACCCAGAAAGATCCCGGGCGCGAATTGGGGACCTTCTAATTATGAGGCAACGATGCTAACCACCAGTCCACCTTGCAGCCCTAATTATGTACATGATTTATTAATTTCATTGTTTCTTCATATGTAACTATCCTTCATTAAACATTAAAAAGCCAAAAAAAAAACACTTGATCTTATGTGAAATTAATACATTTTAATCATGGAAAACTACTGCATTACACCCGCACCTGTTTGTTTGTTTTTAACAGCGTATATTCATGTGACGGATCCCTCCAGTGGTTCCAGGAAAATTGAAGGGAGCGACACTTGTATGATTTGAAAATGCCGAGATAAAAGCTTGCTTAGAGCTCAGCACACAAACAACTTGAAGTTTGTGAAAGATCATGGCTTGATTTCAAATTATTGCTTCATTAAGTTCAGGGGCCTTCGTGGCTACAATAATAAGCACCTGGTTAAGCGTCCTCTATGCAGCCATGTGCAGCTGGAGGACCTGCGTCCCCCCTGCAGTCGCTGATCTCAGTGACTCACACTATCAAAGCATGATTATGCAAGCGCCATCCATTGTGGCTCCTTGATTAAATCTTGAGTATCCAGCATAAGACCACACAAAATTTTATGCTCATCCTGCACATAAAGCAGATTGATTATGACTCATTTTTTTCCCCCCTTCATGGCCTTCTTGTTTATTCAGCGGGTAACCGAATCAAATGAACATTTTGTGTAAAATGAAGAACGCCATTATGGAAATGCAGCGCAAACATGCGAATTCTTAAACAGGATCATTAATAAGTCGCATCCTGCAGCTTTTTTGCGACCTTCTCCGGTGAAAATCAAGCTTTTCATACCTTGTCAACATGGCCATGTGGTGTGTTTTATACACCGGAAGACACATCATGAAAGAAATATGCAGTCAACGACATGATAGAGCATTTCCACCATGAAACTGCAGTGTATCCGTAACAAAAAAAGAACACATATTGAGACTTCCAACATTTCAAACATAAGCAACAATCCCTGTCAGCCTGCAGGATGGGGCTTTTAGTATTATTATTCTTCAGAAACAGTTCAAACACGAATAGCTGAACTGCTGCAATAATGAAACTCTGATGCACAGAGAAAAGTTTTTAGTAAGTAAATGAGGTTTTATGTAAATTAAACCCACCCCTCTGTAACTCCGTAAAACTACTCTACGCTGCACACTGGCAACCTGCAATATTGGGGTCATTCCACCTCAGATGTTTACATAATTAACATGGATGTGATTGCTTATGGAGCCACCTTTTGCTGGAAAATCATGATCCAGCAACAATACTTTATATCTCCACCAGTTGGGATGCTATCGGAGTGGTAATCATTTTTTAAATTTTGTATGACTGGCACCTTACTACGGTGGCCGACGGAGGCAAATGACATGCATACGTGCTGCAAAAGGAAAACCCTGCATATCCAACCACACAGCCTCTAGGGGCAGTCTTTAGCTTTTCAGTCACTGTGATTATAAGGGTGCTGAAGGGGTGTTTCACTACTGATTCCATGTGTTCTCTCTGTTATTTATGTTATGTCAGAACACATACTTTTTCATACAGCTTTTCCCTCAACTAACATCACATGTCTCGCTCACTGTTGTCTGCCTCTCAGGTGAAAAGCTCACGACTGCCCCTAGAGGCCTGGGGCACTTTTGTTATGCCGTTGAATATGCAGCGTTTTCCTTTTCTGTTTATGCAGCTCATTTGTGTATATTTGCCCCCGCTGGCCACTGTACCATATTCACAATCACGGGGGGGGGGGGAATCAGCCGGTTGGGGTGAAAAAAAAAAGGTTTTATGGTTGGTGACATGTCAGAGTGGACAGAAACATCGAACTCTTTAACTGTTCTATCAAAGCAGCATTAAAGACCACATGTACATATGAATGAGCCTACAAAACTTCAGCTCGACCTACATTATGTCTCAAGTTATAGCTCTTCAAACTTTGCTCCACAGATTGGTGCAAAGAAAACAACATAAAAAAAACCCACCACCAACAACAACCCTGTTTAGCAATTTATAAACTAATGCTTCCTATGACCCCAGATTTCACACGAGGTCAACTCAGTCAACACTTTAGAGGAAAATCAAGATGGTTAAGTGTGGGGCATTTGGTGAATTGAGGCGAAATGACCCATTTGAGTAATTCGGTCATGCATGCTTGAGCTGAAAGTTGACAGGATTGTGTTTGTTACGTATGAAACCGCAGAAGTCTGAATCATTGTCTTTGAGACTGCTCTCCAGGAAATGCTTAGTCATGGTGCTGAATGTTTATTTTGCTCATCTCATCTTCTGGCATTAAAAAAAAAAAAAGAGAGAAAACACCCCCAAACCTTTCTTTTCATTGGAGGCAGCCTTCACAACGCCAAAAATAAGCTGAGCAGCAAAATGGTAGATCCTAACCTCTTCTGTCAACTATAGGCCACGTGCATTTTACATCACTAAGTGCTGCACGCTGTTATTACTGTCAGAGTCCAAAAAACAAAATACTTGTAAGCTTTTAGTCCGTTTTTTTGTGTTAAAAAAAAAAAAAAAAAAAAGAGGCAGATGTTAAAGAGATAATGAATTTAGAGTGTTGTACATTTTCCATTTTAGGAGCCATTAGATGAGTAAATTGTCCAATGGTACAAGCTGCTCTTTCTGCAGAAATGGAAAACTTTCAAGGCCTTCATTAATGTGAAATAATTGGAAGAAATGAAAAATCGATGGAAAAATCATCGAGAATTTCTCTTCTTTTTATATCCAACAGAAATACAGGTGACATCAGGGAGGAGGAGGATGATAATGAGCGACATGTTGCATCAGAGGTTCACGAGAAGACACACAATATGGAGTTAGGAGGGTGGACAAAAAAATGTAAACACACTAAAGAAATATTGAAAACACACAGACAATAAAGTTCGATGCCAGCTGTCCTTTCTTTTAGTAGCTCTTTAAAGATTCGCAATCATTCTGTCTAATTTGTTTACAGTGATTGTACTAAAAGCATCACAAACACAATGAGCAGGCCACTCAGGGACAGCATCCTCTGCCAAAGCCCATGTCCTGTCTCGCAGTTTTAACAAAAGCGGTTCCCCGATCCGCACCGAAATTGAATGCGTTCTTCCTGGGCCCACGCTTCACCTCGCCACCGGGTTTCGTGAAATTCGGCTGGGTGGCTCTTTGCGTAATCATGCAGACAAACAGACACACTGACGCACAGACAAATGGCCTCAATCACACACTTCCCCCCCCTCTGCTCTCGCCTTGACGGAGGAATAACACAATGGCACAGTCATCTTTGAAAATGCGACACAAGGCACGACACACACACACAAAAAATCTATACTTGTGCTGCTTTTTTAGATTCAGGGTCAGCGTACGAAAATAGCTGCAAGTCGAAACACAAACTTGTTGCCCTGTAAGTCCTTAAAGCTCGGAACAAGGAAAACAAACTAATCTGATAAGGTCCTTAGAACAACTCAAGGAAAGTATAGCCACAGACAAAGCTCAAAAGCTTGGAGGGTTAGTTGTGGGGTTTGGACACATTTGTTGAACACTGCTTCACGATGTAACTCAGTTATTGTGATCTGAGACGGTTAATTTATCTTTATTCAGGCTTGTGTGTTGAATCCTTTAGGGGGAGAAAAAAAAAGTCAAATGAAACAAAACTTAACCCCCAACTGGTTAGTTTCTGCAAAGTTTAACATAAGAAATCCAACCACTTTCATTGTTTTTCTTGTTTTCTTTCTATATCCAGTAGAATAAAGTGCATCACTGCCCTCTCTGATTGAATTAAAGTGTCCTCGATGCAATGAAAACACTGCTATTAGTGTTTTATTGCCGCAAAGACTTTTCTTTGCAGCATCCCTTCATCCCCACACTCCACTACTGCAAGAAGACATTAGAAATATATCTAATGATGCTACTCCTTTTTTCCTAAATGAAAAAAAAAGAAAAGATTAGAAATTGGCATTCTGAGAATTGCTAAGAGGCACCAATTTACCACTAATTATAACTTGGCAAATATAATTGGTTCTTGTTTTTTGTTTTATATAAAATCTATAAGAAGATAAGTCTCGCAGAGAGAACTCTTTCATCTTCCCAAAGCAACGCTCTTAAAAGCACAGCACATCAAACATGAACTGCATCAGGCTGCTGTCAAATCCATGCACTCTGAGGATAAGCAGAGAAAAACTACATATCTATATTCTTGAACTTCTTCTTTTTGACATCAAAGTATATTTAAATCATACTTTAAGTGGTTCAATAGCGATTTTCTTCGTGCCTTCAAAGAATATAGATTTTCTGAATTGACAGACGATCTGAATTAAACAAATGGGAGCACTAAGATATCTTAGTCAACAGGAGAGTATGAGGGTATTTTGACTGCTAATTCTTAGAAAATGAGCCTCTGGTGATGTGAGGTATTTGGAGAATACACGAGGTGTGTCAGAAAAGTTCCAGGACTGGTGTCACAAAAGATTTCAAACCCAAACTACAAACTACGAGTTTTCCCCTTCAAATGATCAACCAGCACGTCTACAAAGAGATTCTGAAGCGTTTGTGTCATTCAGTGCGTGAGAAGAGGTGAGAGGTGTGGCAGGACAAGTTGTGGCTGCTTCACCATGACAACGGGCCTGCTCACAGTGTCCTGAGCATCCGACAGTTCCTGGCTGAGAAGAACATCGCTGTGCTGGAGCAACCTCCCTACTCACCCCACCTGGCTCCGTGGGATTTTTTACTCTTCCCCAAGCTCAAGGGGGTCATCAAGGGGACCGGTTTGGAAGACGTGGACAACATCAAGATGGCTGTGACGACGGAGCTGTGGAGAATCCTGGAAGAATCCTTCCAGGAGTGCATGGCGGCGTGAAGAGAAGGCTGGGGAAGTGTGTTGGACTCCAGGTGGATTACTTCGAAGGGGAAAACTTGTAGTTTGTAGTTTAGATTTGAAATCTGTGACCCATCTGTACAAAATTGGTCACACTGCACCTGACGGTATTCGACAGCGATGTGGATTATTCTTATATGTTACCTACATGTAGAAAACACTAGATGCTATCTTAATAATATTTTACCGTGTGTTGACGTAATTCAGGCTGTATCTCAGATGTAGCCCGAGGCGCAAAATGACTGACTTCCTGCAGATGGGTCACATATATCTGTTGTGATACCAGTCCTGGAACTTTTCTGACACACCTCATATGTGTGTTTCCTTCATAAGGAAGTGAGTTCACCACATATGTCGAACTCATCTTGCCCGATGCCCTGAAGGAGCTGCAGAAGGAGATCATATGATTGTTTAGAGATCCTCCACAAGAGCTGTGTCATCCAGCAGCCAGCCGAGAACAACACAAGCACGGCAGGACAGATGCTACCATCAGATTCATTTCTGAAAAATGCCTGTCAACTGCATTTGCTTTTAAAAGCAAACAAACGTAGAGTAGAATATCTTAAGCTGGGCACGGGTTGCATAACAGTATGGTAATACGCACAACTGGATGAAAAGTTTTTCTGACAAGTGTTGACCTATTGGCCGTTTGTATTGACAGAACTGTCCTGCTGGGAGTGAGTCATAATCTGATCGACTGCTTAATCAGAATAAATTGTACATTATAATGACATCTTGCGTGGGACGGAGCATACAGGGAAAGCTATTTCCATATGTTATGACACAAGGAAACGACCTCCAAGCCACAGTTGCTGTTGCGGATGCTTGTTTTGTAATGGTTTCTGGATTACATCCAAATTTAATATTTTAATTCCGGTTGTTTCTTTGATCCGTGCGAAAGTTTAATGAATATTTCATCAAGCTCGGCCTGAAAAGAGTCGGAACAAAGAGCCTCCTCACGGACAGTAGTGTTACACAGCGACTACAATGCATGTACTGTGTAAGCAAAGAACTTCTGTTGATGAACGGACCATAGGGGAGAAACTCCAACCAGTCATGAACAGCCAGAGGAGACATGTAAATGAAGCTGTACATAATTCGGAATCTCCCAGAAGAAAAGACAAATAAGAAGAAGCGATAAAACAACAACGCTGCAGGAGTGTGTGACATTGGATCAGCTCATCTTGACCTTTCTAATTGTGTTGGTCACATGTTTTAAAACTTCTGAACATTTCGTCTTGTCTTTCACACTTCGGGGCCTTTTTATGTTTACAGTGCTGCAGTATAATAAGTATAGTTTTGTAGTACAGTGCTTCCATTGTCATTGTTTTTTAATATTTAAAAGATAAAATTTAATAAGGAACCATGCAAAACAGAAAAGGACCAATTCAAAAACACATTTAATGCAATAAAAATGTACTTGAGAACAAACCTCATGCGCATTTTTGGCTCAGCACACGAAATCTGAACTTGAACAAAGATTTTGAACTTTTGGTTTTTGTTGTCATTTTAAAACAATGTCCCGTTGCATCATTCAATAACTGAAAGTGATGTGCAATATACAAGCGACTCCAATGTTCACCCTCAACGCATGTCAACATTTAAAGTTAACAAAAAAAGAAGAAATTAAACAGGTTTAATGTGTTGGCCTACAGAGGGAACAAAATGTAAAATAATGCACAAAAAAAAACATGCACTTATCTATTTATTGCAAAATCTTCACTAACATTGTCCTGGATGGAACCAGCATCAGGAGCCCATGAGATCCAGTGATGTCTCTGCTATCTCATTTTAAGCAAACTGCATCTCAAACAGATAGATTTCAACTTCAACAAAAGAGCTACCTGAAGTTTAAACCCAGAAACGCCTTTAAAATATATTGCACTGGTCCTTAAATGCTGACCATTTATTTTGTGGCAGGGCTTGTTTCTGCAAGTCATCGTCTAAAAACTACTCAGGAAACTTTTTTTTAATCCAAATTCAGGACGAATATTTCTCTATTCAAGCTTGATGAGTCTGGACGTGAGCAACAAGGCTGAGTCTTGCAGGAAAATGGAAAGAAATGACAACACAGTAAATCTATGACCTAAAATTAACTCTAACTGCTGCTCCTATTGCATCTAATTTACATCACTAGCACCAGACCAACATGTAGCACAACATTGCTGCTGTAGTGGTCATCTCTGTGCTTGCTGGGCACAGACAGGAAAAAAATATTATCCACATGATCACATCAAATCAGACAACGCATAAATGTCACCTTTGTGTCACTTATCCTGGAGAGGTTTCTAGCACAAGGTGCATTTTCTTCTCCTCATCGTGATTTCACTGCCCCTGAGGCTGAAGGCCCGCTGAGGGAATTTGATTTAGTGTCTGATTATTTACCCCTCTACATAATATATACAGTGCCTGTATAAAGTATTAACCCGCTCCTGGAAGCTTTTCAACACTGAATCACCGTCAATTTAATGATTTCTTTTTTGACATGACAACAGATTTCTACAACTTAATATCAATTTATTTAAAAATATGAAATGTAAAATGTGATTGCATAAACATTTACTCCCTTTAAATCACTGAATGTACCTTTGACTGCAGTTACTGCATTGTGTCTGTGTGGATAGGTTTGTCAGCCTCTGGATATTGCAATGTTACCCCAACTGCTCATGCTGTTAGGTCGCATGTAGATCGCAAGTGAACGGCCCTTTTTAAGTCCAACCACACATTCTCAATTCGATTTAGGTCTGTCTTTCTGGTAAAACAAACCTCCCAAGTTGCAGTTCTTGTGCAGACTGCATTTATTCTTTTACTTTACAGGGCCTGCTGCCGGAAAGCATCTCCATGTCGGGACGGTGTTCTTGTGAAGATGTGCAGTGTTTAGCATCTGCCAAACATAGCATCTAGTCTGATGACCGTAAAGTTCCATTTTGGTCTAATGAAACCAAAGAATTTTCTTCCAGTTGACTTCGGAATCTCACTCATGCCTTCTGGTGAACTCTAGTCGAGGTTTTTTTCAACAGTGCCTGTCTCTTTCCCCTCGCTTCCATAAAGCTTTGACTGTTGTACACATAGTCTCTACCATCTCTGCAGTAGAAGCTTGTAATTACTTGAGAGGACTCGTAAGTGTCTTGGTGCCTCACTCATGGTTCTCTGTCTT
>NW_007578277.1:265189-266998 GCF_000690725.1 Stegastes partitus
AATAAAAGGAGCCCTGCAGTGTGGAATGCACAGATCAAACTGATCCTCACCCAGAGGCCTTCTTATGTTTCATTTTATCTGTATATTATATATGTCTAAGTATGTGACAGGTCTGAATGAGAATTATCTCTGAAGGGAGGCCTTGGAGAGGAGACAGTTTTATTATGCTGGAGTTTTGTCTTTGAAAGTAGGAATGGATTCACTGTCAAACATGTCACATGATGCAATGAAATTATTATTAAAAGCTTCAGCCGTGCCACATTTAATTACTGGTGGGAGCAGTGCGGAGGACTAATTTCTTAGTCCTGCCAGTCAGTGATTGTGCTGATTGCTCTGGCAATTGACCAAAGCTTATTTTTATTGCTTATGGCCAGAGAAAGTTCAGGAGAAAACCAAGAGCTGGATGTATTTTAATCTAAATGTTCTGTACAGAGCATGACAAAGAGCAGTGATAATAGTGTAGCAATGGAAAGTTTTGTTCAGATTTTAGAATAGTATAAAGGCAGGAAATTTTGTGCACTGAAGTGTTCGAAATTTGTCATTTTAATCTAGTTTAGTTGTAAAAAGAAAGAAAAACTCACAATCTCTTGCTGTCTTATAACAAATCAACACATAAACAACGACTTCAAGTCATATTTTAACAGTAACTGTTACGTTTGTGTTGAATTAAAGTTTCCTTTTCACCACTTATCCACGTTTTGCACGTATTTTCTTCTTCTCCTTCTTCCTGTACACACTCACATTTGCAGCCACTCTCCAGCACATCAACAACAACAACAAGATGTATTTTTGTTGCCTTACGTAATCAAAGCATGATCTGCCCTTTTGTTTCAACCTTGTCAAATCACCGGCTGCGTTACGCTCAGCCTCCTCTTACCTGCTTGTATGTATTTTGTCATAATGCTAAAAAAAAAAAAAGCATTAGCAGAGGCCTGGAGCTTTTATTGAGATCTCAATCTTATCATTACAGAAAATCATATGACATCTGAGGCATGTGATGTTATTAGCTGTAAAAGCAGACAGGGCAGGCTACTGTTTCATTTTTGTGACTTCTGGGTTTCTCACTGGATTTCAGCTCCGCTAAGACAACAACAGACACTTTCAGACCGGTTCAGCTGAACATGCGGCTCTGGCTACTGTATATCTACAGCCCACAAATTAGCTTATCTGCACAATAAATACCAATAGGCAGGAAGTCAGACATATTATCCTTACATACTAATTTTATGGTGGTCCCTTTTCTATATTAAACACAATCAGCATGGCAACTTCTCTGCAGTATTTCAATTCACATTAGTTTAACTGTATTATGGGCCTCGGGCGCAACAGTGTATTGAATTAAAGATGCAAAAAGTAGTTAAGGACAGAGTAATGTTTTACTGTTCGTTCTAAGCAGCACTTGCCACTCACTTTTTCCAGTCCCATGTCTGTGGTCTATCAGTGGACACAAAGTACACGATGATCTCAGATCTCTTGACGTGGTGGAAAAAGATTGGTTGTGGCAAGTTATTGATTAGTATTAGTGTCTGTCTGCTGAGTCGAAAAGCGGCATCGGACATTGAATGACATACATCTCTAGAAGATTCATGTCTTTAATTCTCATGTTAAAGATTCTCTAAATACAGACTTGTGTTGTTTTCTTTACGTATATTCTGCGCTTTTAAAGTGTAGCTGGGAGTCGTACTTTTGGCATTCCAAAAAAAAAAACACACGTTGGGTCATTCTCCCTTATTCACCACTTTTTTTTTTTGACCATCTCATATTTGTCTTGTTTTAATATTTCTGTGATTGTTATGAAGTAAAACACGT
>NW_007578277.1:267682-269644 GCF_000690725.1 Stegastes partitus
AAAGCACTTTGAGTACCACTGAGGTAGAAAGGAACTATATAAGTGCAGACCATTTACCATTTACAACCCTACTTTGATAGAATAATACAAATCATATTTATGATGGGGCCAATTTGGTCAAAAATTGTCGATGTTTCCGTCTACTCCAATATTCCACCAACCATAAAACTTTTATTTTTCACCTTAAGGGGCCGATTTTTTTAAAATTCTGTGATTGGTACCAATAGGAGTTTTAAAAATGTAGAGTATGGTGCCAGCAAGGGACATACTTTATGAGAAAAAATAAAATAAAATAATGGGGTTTTTTTTGCATTTATGGCCGATATTTGAACAGTCATTGAGCAGGTATGATAAGTGAAACCATCCCAATGGTGTCCCAACTAGAAGAGATATAGAATATTGTTAGGAGGCTAAAAGAAAAATCCAGTGTTTTTCTAACTCATAGTGCTTTTTAGGAAAAGCAACACAATAAAAATTTCTCAAGTTATAGCACTTCACTCGCTGACAGCAAGAAAAACTTTAAAAACAAACAGTGAGACCTCACCTCTCTGCAAGAATTTAAAAACCGATGCTACATGTGACCCCAGATTTAACACATGGTCAACCCAATCATCTTAATCACCACTTAAAGAAAATTCTGTCAAATTGAGGACGGTCAGGCGTGGGGCATTCGGTGAATCCAGGCGGCTTGATCCTGTTATTTGTACTATTTTTTTTCTTGTGAACACACTCCTTGACTGAACACCCCCTACCATGCAAACACTTGCACTTGCAAATGCTAAATCCCACAATCAGAAGAAATCTCCTCCTCGTCACTTCCCCCGAACAGCAGCAGGCTGATCAATTCTCTCACAAAGGACAGAGTGATGATCCCACTAGAAATCAGCGCTCACTCCTCTGCGCTCCTGTAAAATAATTTAACGTCACAGGCAATTATCCACTCCGCCATAATGAGTTCTCATCAAGACTGATGAGAGGAATGTGAGAAGAGGAGGATGTCGAGCTGCTAGAAGACATCAGAGGAAACCAGGCCTTGTGACCTGCATTGACATTTCAGCGTAGTGTGGGAAGAAAACATCTTTTTCTACTTTATTTTTTAAAAAAGCAATATATATATATTTGGACGTATGCTTCATTCTTCAACTAGAAGACAGATGTGACGTCTTTCAAACCTTTAATGTACAGACTTTACGAGCACACTAGTTCAAACATGTACTCTCTCCAGCTTTGAATGAACTAGAAAACGAGCGTTAGTCACATGAATGGCCCATGAATGACTTTTTCTATGTCAGTGAAAGCCGACAAGACAAGTTATTTTTGACAGGAACAACCCACATGACAACTGACATTTACTTTTATTGTCATTGTAAATAAGCCCTCTTCATGCGCTGATCACTGATGACTGACTGTTTTGTATGTGTTTACAACATATGTTTTCCTTTATGTGATCTGTTCCCACTTTTACGAAGCTCTTCAGGCCAGTGCTGTGCTCAAGTCATTTCTTCTCGTTAGATTTTCAATGGCTGGAACTGCATTCATAGTTCATGGTAACAAACACTACTGCTAATTTTAAGAGACACAGATTTCCTCACGGGCTCAGTCAAAGACCGCAAATACTGCTCTTCTTAGACTGCAATGACGTTTAAAGTCAAAGACGCGATATCAAATATCATAATAAAATGTTTAAATGACCATGAAATTAAATGTTTGTATTCCATTATATGACCATGTTCCTCTCTGGGGGGTACTGAGGGAGTATGGGGTACCAGGCTCGCTGCTACGAGCCATTCGGTCCCTGTACAATCAAAGTGCGAGTTGTGTCCGCATTCTCAGCAATGAGTCGAACACGTTCCCAGTGGGTGGGGCTGCCCCTTGTCCCCGATCCTGTTTGTGGTTTTCATTGACAGGATCTCAAGGCGCAGTCAGGGAGAGGAGGGTGTCCGGTTTGGGGACCTCAGGATC
>NW_007578277.1:270335-291620 GCF_000690725.1 Stegastes partitus
AATGGATGGATGAATGGATGGATGGATATTCCATTATATGAGATAAGACAATAACATATGTTGAAAAGCACAAAAAATAGAATAAACACAATAAGATAAGAAGATCCTCAAGCATCTTGAAACCGAACCAGACTTGCTAGGGAGAGTCATCACCGGTGAGGAGCCATGGATGGAACATGTTTTTTGTGCTTCAAAAACACAGATAACATCTATGAAATATAAAGGAAACATTCAATAAATGACAGATTTGTTTTTTAACATGTGCAGCAGGTGGTTACAGTAAAGTAGTCCAGGACTCTATTATCAAGAATGAGTTTATCTATAAATTATACTACGTTCAAAGTGTCTTTTGAAAGATCCAGTTTTTCTCTGGTGTCTTTCACACAAACGCCTGCACATGCTAACAAGCCGTCATTTATTCCTCACTCCATCCAGCTTTGAGTTTTATTGATCGCTCTTGCTCTTTTTCAGTCGTGAGCTTTTTCACATTGGCACAGGTGCACGCCTTCACACTTAGGATCTGACCAGGGCAAGCACCGTCCTCTGCTGTCGGCCACTGAGCAGATGGGAGGTAAGACCCTACTAACCCCGTCTTGCATCAGTACTCACTGTGGCAGCTGCTGAAGGAAAGACAAGAGCACTGCTCAGGTTTGGAGATTTGTAGCAGCCACAAGCGCAAAGCTTCAAGCTTTGGATAACTTCAACCCACAGCAGTTTGTATCAAACCCAGCGGTACGATCCGGGGAAGACGAGGAAGTTCATCTAAGCCTGCTTCTGCGAACAGTGTGTCTTTTTTGTGACATTTTTCAACTGCAGCTTTAAATAACCAACAAATGGCTCCTAAGAAGCAGCTATTCACATGATGCTTGTGCATATCTGCATTTCTCTGAAAAAGGGCCAACTATAGGAATAAAAAATATGAGGCGTACAGCACTGTGCGAATGTGTTAGATTCTCAATCTATCATTCTATCATGCAGCACCAACAGGGAGGCGTCTGATTGGTTCCACATTCAATCTGCAGCAATGACGACGGGCCTAAACATAGAGCTAAAGTCATAAAGGAGTCTTTTCAGCAACAAGGAGAACAAGGAGTCCTGATCTCAACATCATGGAGTCAGTCTTATTTTAAATGTAAACACAGACGAACTGTGGGAAGTTCTCCAAAGTGCTTGGAATGACATACTTACCAAGTACCTAGAGAAAGTGTGTTCACGGAGAATTGGTGGTCACAGCAACATGATTTATTTTGTATTGCACCTGTGTGAAGTTCAATGACAAACAGAAACTGTTTGTCACTATCGTTGTGATCCTAACTTTAATTTTAATACTTTTTAAAACTTGAAATCAGCCAACAATTTACAAAAGATGTTGTTGCTGTTGTTTCCCATCGTGAAGAAAACGGTAACACACGGATAGCAGACAGGACGAAGCCATCCATCCATCCATCCATCCATCCATCATCTATACACCGCTTAATCCTCACTCGGGTCACGGGGGGCTGGAGCCTATCCCAGCTGACTTAGGGTGAAGGCAGGGGACACCCTGGACAGGTCACCAGTCTATCACAGGGCTACACTTAGAGACAGACAACCAATTTAGAATCACCAATTAACCTCAACATGTTTTTGGACTGTGTGGGAGGAAGCTGGAGAACCAACAGTGCTACGTGCTACTAACTGCGCCACCTTGCAGCCCAGGACGAAGCCAACTACGTTTCATTTTTATGGCCAGCAGGGGGCGACTCCTTAGATCATCACACTGCCTCCTTGATTTTTCCCATAATGCATCCTGCTGCAATCTATTCTCCAGGTAAATGATGCACTTATCCGTCCACATGATGTAAAAAAAGATGCGTTCCATCAGACCAGACCACCTTCTTCCATCTCGTGCCCATCGTTGGAGCGTCCGCTGGTCATCAGGAGTCAGCACAGGCACTATGACTAGTCTGCAACACGTGTTCTGACACATTTCTATCACAGCCAGAATGAATGTTTTTAGCAATGTGGGCTGCTGTTCGCTCCCCAAACACATCAGTGCACCTTTGCTGCCCGTGACCCAGTCACCAGTTCACCGTTTGTCCTTCCTTGGACAACTTTAGCTGCATACTAACGACATCATAAAAAAAAGCACCCCACCAGATGTGCCGTCTTGGAGATGCTCTGACCCAGAAATCACAATCTGGTCCTTGTCAAAGTGGCTCAGATCCTTCGGCTGCCCATTTGTCGCGCTTCCAACACGTCAGCTTCAAAAACTGACTGCTGACTTGCTGCTAAATATATCCCCTGTCTTGACAGGTGCCACTGTAATGAGATAATCAATGTTATTCACGGAAACTGTCAGTTTTAATGTAACAGCTCATCGGTGTGTGTCAGTAATCACAGCGTCGCTCTGAGGTCGTACTGAGCCGCAGCGCTAATATGAACACACACAACACAAACATGTTGTTTAACAGGTAAAAGTCGGCTTGTAGATGTGCCATCTGTCTTGCAGGTATTTTTTTTTTCCTTCCAAAAAAACAAAGTGTCTGACAAATTGATATTTTGACACGATGATGATGGTGGTGGAAGAACTCAGGGGATCACAAAAGTTATTAGAATTCATCCCACAGGCAACATGATTATTTCTACAAAATGTGGGGCGATCCATCAAGTAGATGTTTGACAGATTAAACTAGAAAAGGAAGGAGATGAGAGGAAACTTTGGATTCCACCTAAGGCAAACATGAATTTCTGCAGAAAGTTTCATCGTAATCTTTCCAGTAGCCGGAGAATATTGAATAAATACACATGAAAGACAAATGAGCTCAGGAACACTCAAGCACAGCCAGTGACTTCTGGTACAAGCGATTAATTAAAGTCCACGTTTGAAAGCTGGTCAGATCTCTTATCTTTTCTCCGCTGTGTCTGAAAGAAAGAAGTCAAAACACACTGGACCTGCCGGTAATAGTCACTCAACGTGTTTTTGACTTGGAGATAGAATCAGTCTTGATGAGACCAATTACAGCCGTTTCTATCTCTGGAGAAAAGGAAGGGGCGAGAATGAGGATCAAGATAATAAAACACAAATGATTAATGCGAATTTCATTTTCAGAGCACGACTCATCGAGGCAGGTGGGCTGCGGGTTTCGGACCAGAAAGAACAGTGTGAATGTATATTTCATAACAAGACCTGGATGTAAAAATAATTATATTACGGTGCACTTTGAGTAGCAGTCGGAGGAGGAAAGAAGCGTGCGGGGAATGAACAAACAGCACCTGTAGCCAGCATGTGGAAAGCTTAAATGTATTCCCGCTGACCTGTGGTGAGATCCCTGCAGAGCTCTCTCTGCTGAGCTGCTTCAAACTCTGGATCAGCTCCTGTCCTTTAAAGCTGCTCCCAGCCATGTCAGAACAAAGCTCCAAAGAAAATCACATCTTTGATACCAGGTTCACACAGAAGCCTTTAAGGCACATCCACCATCAAAAAACTTAATTGGTAAAGACGGGATGAATTACTGTAGTTTCTTAAAACTGAAACCAATCATAATTTTGAAAGAACAAAAAAAAAAGAAAAGGAGACTGTTAAAAGGGCCTCTGGAAATGTGTTATTTAAGTGAAATGCAAAAAGGAGTCACATTTTTTTTTTAGTGCAGCTGAAACAAGAAGTGGCTCAGCGGTGTTTGTCTTCTGAAAGCAACTCACATTTGTTCTATTTCATCTTCTTAGTGCCTTAAAGCATCTGAACTAACCTGATAGAGGTATCAGGAGCCTTATTGATTCCACCACTTTGCTGTCTTCAAGTTTGAACATAAAAGTCTTTGTCATCTTTGCATTTTTTCAAAACATGCAGCAGTGTTTCAATATATGGAAAGCCTCTATTCAAGAGCTGCATCAAGAAGCATCACTAAATGTTTACCTCCCAGGACCTGCTGTCAGCTAAAGGGCTTTAAATATATTTGCTTTTCCTATTACACGACACCTGAAATCATCTTAAAAGGGAGGGAACAGCGCCTGCTGAGTCTCGCACTGTGTTTGGTGAAGCCACAGCAGATGCGCGCGCTAAAGAGTCAGGTCAGAGTTTCGCTCCCACAGATAAAAACAGAGGAGGGGGCGTCACTGCTCATGCAGTCAGCCTTGATTGGATTGTGGATACATCACATAATCCGTGTAAAAAGTGGGGCAAGTCCACGCCTGCTCCAAGTCAAGGCAGAGGATACGCGCGTTTGGAGAGCGCGCAAGTTTTGCCACCACAAGTTTGGAGAGGAGACGCCGGCTGGAGAGCGCACGGTCTGTGCGCTTCTGTTCCAACCTCACCGAGGCGATTTTTTAAAAAAGGATCTGAAGATGAACCACACTGGCGTGCTGTGCAAAAATAACCAGACATACAACTTTACTGATCAGTCATGTCAGAACTCAACTGCACCGCCTTACAGCCACATCGACATCACCACTTTCATGCACATTTTCCCTTCGATTTATGGCATCCTGTGCTCGGTTGGAGTTATAGCCAACGGGCTGGTGATCTACGCGGTGGCAGCGTGCAAGAAGAAGATGGTCTCGGACATCTACGTGCTCAACTTGGCGATTGCAGACATGCTCTTCCTGCTTGTGATGCCCTTCAACATCCACCAGCTGGTCAGGGACAGACAGTGGGTTTTCGGAAACTTCAT
Source organism: Stegastes partitus (assembly GCF_000690725.1). NCBI lineage: Eukaryota > Metazoa > Chordata > Actinopteri > Pomacentridae > Stegastes > Stegastes partitus. The sequence goes on from NW_007578277.1 coordinate 274,985, forward strand.
GTGTAAGGCGGTAGTGGTGGTGGATGTGAGCAACCAGTTTACCACAGTGGGAATAGTTACTGTGTTGTGCATTGACCGGTAAGTCTTAAATCAATTCATTCCACAGATGTGCTGTCAATTCTTGGAAATAGTTGAACGCTTTTAGTGTTTCAGTTAACAAAATGTGCACATAGGTTAACAGAAATCCTAAAAGAACTTCGTTAAAAGTGCAGATTTTTCCCTGTTACCTCTTTCATTTTTAATCTATTTTTGCAACTTTAATCACAGATGTTTGAGTTTACAAACAGAAATCCATAAATGCCCAGCCTCACTGCTTGTACAATAAAGTTGCCACCCTTTTAAAGCAGCTAATCCCAATCACAAATCCCTCTCCATCTGAAAATGTAGCACTTGAGTGGGTTAATCATCTCTTTAACAGTCCATGAAGACACACTGTTCCCTTGCATAAATGCTACACGTGTGGTGTTTATGATCTGAATGCATTCAAGACAATTAAATGAGTCCTTATGCCACATGTTGAACTGATAAACATCTCCATTTGAAGGTAATATCTGGACCAGGAGGGCCGTAATGTCACACATCTGTGCTGTAAAGCACATCATATATTTCTATAGGATCATTAGACCTGCTGGTTGCAGAACTAAATGTTCAGAAAATGATCCTTTAGAAGCCCCATAACAGCCAGCAGTGGTCTTGTTACTTTCATTTAGTCAGTTATGGTATTTGGCCTTGAAAATTTATCAATCATCTCAGTTCAAGTTTCTTTTTTTGCAGCAAATACTAAAAAAAACCCAGCTCTTTGAAAAACTCAAAGCAAGTAATTGTGGGCTGCAAACTGATGTCGAAAGGAGATAAAACTAAGAGACTAATGCCTAACAAACAAAGAACCCAAAGTCTCACAATAAAAGGTTTGAAAAGCACAAAAAGGTAAATAGTTTGTGTGACAAACACCTTTCACTGGGCTGAATACATGTGTTATTTGCCGCCTTAATTAAATCAAACTGTTGTGATTAGAGTTTTCCATTTAACAGCTCCAATGATTCTTGTCACCCCTGAGTCCTATAAAATCCAAATCGCATTTCTTTCTAATTATTTGTTTAGGAGCACAGAATGTAGTCACGGCGATAAAGTTAATTTCTAACATCATTGTTGCCAAATTCTACTTATTAAAAAAACATATATCTGCTCGCTAATTCCATGTATTTTCTCCTAATCTGTCTTTAGGGACATCACAACCTGAAGCTAGTGTGGGTTTTTTTTTGTTTTTTTTCTCTGGTGGTGCCAACAAAGACACGGTTGTAATCAAAAAGTTATTTCTGCTTCCACCGGTTAATCTCAGTTGCTGGAGAATTTCATTTCACAGGAGTTTTGCGGATATCAACGCGATCTTGTTTCCAAGTCGCAGCGGAGCTAAATACAAAAGGAAAAACATTTGCTGAAGAGAAACTTGAAACATGCCAGCGTCTACCAGTACACGCTGTAGAGTGTGTTTTATTTTAGAGAGTCTAGACTGCTGGAATAAACATCTAGAAACAGATGCTCTCTGTGGCTGTAACATGGTGTTCGTCTACATCCTTAAATCAGACAGTTCATCCCTCTGTGGTGTAAAAAAAAACAGAGTATAAAATATTTGTTGTTGCGACAGACTGAGGTTTAGGTTTGTCGTCGTATCAATATTTAACTGAAGCTAGAGGCCTGACTCTGTATCTACACACACTGGTTACTAATAGAAGACGCACTAATAATATATTTTTCTTGCTTCAGATGAGAACAGCAAGTCTTGTTCTTGACGGTCTTAACGCTCAACTGTTGATAGAAACGGATAATTGCAATTTTGCAGGAAGTCCAGGAGAAAATTGCGAGGATGCGGGCGCGTTCACGCCCCTTAAATGTCACCAGACAGGTCGGGAACAAACAGAGTAACATAAAACAGCGACTGGAAATATGTAATTTGCTCTACTTAAATGGCACTTGGGGGGTAAGCGGTGACAGAGTGATTATTTTTTTTTCCCAGCTCCTCAAACTGAAGCACAATTAAAAGCAAAAAATCCGAAGGGAAATGTGTTTATATTCTTCTGCTAAGTCACCCTGACCAAATTATACTAATTTGTCAGTGCATCCATCACTTTACCGAGCACGTAATATATTGAGAGCGTATCTCTGACATGGCGCTTGGTTTCATCATCCTCTTCTCGCCTGATTTGATTCTGAGCTTGTCTGGGATGAAAATGACCTCTTAAAGCAAAACTAAAACAAATTTTATGACATGCACTTCTGCAAAGTTGCTTTCATTGTTTGCGTCTTTTTAAAAAGTGAATTCTTCTTCTTAGGTACATCGCAATCGTCCACCCGAGCTCGGAGAAGAGGACCGTGCAGTGGACCATCATCATCAACCTGCTGGTGTGGCTGGGCAGCTTGCTTCTCACCGTGCCGGTCATGATATACGCCAAGGTGGTCCGCAGGCAGCACTTGGAGATTTGCATGATGTACCTGGACGGGCCTGAAGACATGTACTGGTACACTCTCTACCAATCCATCCTGGGCTTCATCATCCCCCTCATCATCATCAGCACCTTCTACTCGCTGACCCTCTACCACGTCTTCAGCTCCATCCGCCGGGTCAAACGGAAGCAGTCGGTGTGGGCCAAAAGAGCCACCAAGATGGTCCTGATGGTCATCGCCCTGTTCCTGATCTGCTGGTCGCCGTACCACGTCATCCAGGTCATCAACCTGAGCAACAACACGCCCACCATCACCTTCATCTACGCCTACAACATCAGCATCTGCCTCAGCTACTCCCACAGCTGCATCAACCCGCTCATGTTGCTCATCTTCGCCCAGAACTACCGCGAGCGTCTGTGCCGCCGGAACGCGCTGCACAGCTCCCAGCACTCGTCCAAGGTCACGGTGGTCAAAACGGACGGTTCCAGTACGACGAACGACCCCAACTATCGCTGCACCGTCATCTAATCGGAAGTTACAGACACAAGTTAATGGAAGTAGCTCGAACGAATGGTGACGCCTGTGAAGTGATTTTTTCCATTTTTTAAAATATAAATAGGTTTGAAAAACATTGATACCACGTAAAAAAAAAGACCCTGAAACATGAGCTCCACTACTGAAAAAAAAACAACCAAATAAAATGCAGGTCATGTGATTCGTTTGTCTTTGGGACTTGGAGCTTTCATTAACCTTTATCAAACATCGGCTACACCCAGCGTCACGCTGCTCTGCGACAACACCGAAGTGCAGCTTGTGAGATCTATCAGAGGCAAACATTTGAGGGCGTGAAATGTTGTGATGCCTTCGCTATAGGTGGGAGTGAGAGCGTTTGCCAGCTTCCACAGGGCTCATGGTGAAGCTTAATTCCACTGCGTGAGTTGTTTGATGGATTATTTAGACTGAACAGATGAACTGCACCGAGACAACTTTCTAAAAATGACCATTTTATACAGGGGTGTATGATTTGCAGTTGCTTTAATAATGCATAAGTTACTCCATAGACCAGCTATGAGCAGTTGCATTTATCCATTTTTGTAATAAAGCAGTTATAAATGCTTGTAGTCCTTTATAGTTTCCCACTTTGAGTTGTTACAGTTAATTAATTAAAGGGTTGCATTTGTGGGTGAAAACCAGGCAGTGGTAGTTTTCACACTCTGACAACCCAAATTTAATTATTTTTTAAATCATTGTATAAAGCACGAGTGAACCACGTATCACCCATGGCCACAAACGGTAAACCTTTGTGCCGTATGATTGTGATATGACAAGCAAATGTAATTTTTTACAGCATTTTCACGGTCGTCAGACATCAGAGAAACCGCACAGTTGTTTGTTTTTCTTGGATTAGTAATTCTCAGTCGGCATGTTTAAAGTCTGTTAACATAATTGCAGATGGCTGACTGCTGTACAGAGCGCTGTATCTCACGAGTGTTCCCTAACGACTGGCGTGCAGCTAATAACGGATGCGAACAGTTAGCACACAGTTTTGATGAAATGTGTTTGTCGTAAATGTCGTATTTAAAGAGAGTTTTCGTCTATTGCGGATTCCAAGTGTGAGTTGTTTTTTTTTTTTTTTTGCTGTTCCTGGACTCTGCAAAAACAACCAACGCCTCAAAATGGTGGAAAATGCAACACATGTGACATTGATAGAAAAATAAATAAATAAACGTCCCACCACAATGAATCTTTCAGAATATCAAGGCAGGCCTGCCGTGGTTACAGTTTTTATGGGCGGCTTCCAGAATGTTATTCATCAGGCATTCAGGGCTTCGTTTCTTCTTATTTATCCCCGTCCTTAAGCCTGCTGAGCTGCTATAACCATAATTGAGCTACACGCCTCGCCACCGCTGTCCTGTTATCAGCCGGAGGTCAACGGAAAGAGAGCTTCTAAAAAAAAAAAAAACTTTTTTTTTTACTGTGCAGGATATTTGGTGAAACTATTTAATGATGTCGATGCTATATATTGATTTATGGGGTGACGACTGTCCTAATTTGAGATGTTCTTTTTGTTGTGTACATTTATTATCTCAGTCAGATTGTGGCTGTAAAGTGTATTTTTGTGATAAGGATTTTTTTTTTTAAGAAGCTCAAAGGACACATGCAGTGATATTGTGGGACAAACACAGCATGATGGAGGTAATTTTCTCACATCAGTGTTATTTGCCTGATTGTACTGTATGTGTGCATAATGGAAAAAATGACAGGAAATGTACAAGAAAGTCTGCGTTATTGAAATGTTTATGGTGACAAAGAGGAGTCAGTGAGGGACGAATCGGCATCGACCTGATAGTTAATGAAGCAGTTAGTGGATTGAACTGAGGTCTGTATGGTGGATGACCGAGTAGAGATCAGACAGCAGTAATGAACCGTTAGTGATGACTAACGATTAGGTGTAACATCACTATCTTCAGGCTTCTGATTACCGCTAAACCAGCAGCCGAACAGCACAAACTACTAGTCATTCGTCACTAACTAGTCGCCTATCATCCTGAGTAATTGTGTCTTCTTTACTATTTTTATGTTAAAGTGTAGTTTGGTGGTGTTAAACTAACAAGGACACGGTTCAGCCGAGTGTACGGTTTGTTTCTCAGTAACAAGCCAGACAGAGTACATTCGTTAATTATTAAGTCGGTCTTGTTTCCTCCTCACTCATTCCTCAGCAGCTAATCACATTTTTGTGCACCGTATTGTAAAGTGTTGCTGTATTTTCAGGCAGTAAAATGTGACACACAGTGTGTCCTGTGCACAGATCACTCCTCCATCACTCTTCTGTGTGTTGTGTTTCCTCAAATCAGTCACCATCTGGGCCCTGGAGCCGTATGTTCTGTGGAACTTTTGTGGTGTTTTGATATTGTGCAGATTTGTGTGGTACTTATTGGTAAATGATTTGAACCGAGCTGGAAAGGATTTTTCTGTGGTGTCCAGTGGATTTTATCCTGCGGTTGAGATCCCAGATTCTAAAAGGGAGCCTGTGTTGCCTTTTATTTGGCCCTCAAGTGATTTCGTGTCACAACTTAAGATGGACTAACAACAGGACAACGAGGGGACTTTAAAAAGTTCTCACCAGAAAATGTCACAGGAGAAAGATTGGGGGGGGGTTGTTTGTTTTTTCACTTAATCTTATAACATCGGCTACGTTCAGACTGCAGGATAAAGTGATCCAAATCCGATTTTTTTTTTTCCCCCTATGCGACCTGTTTCTGATCTTTTCATGACAGTCTGAACAACACAGATCAGATGTTTTCAAATGTGACCCAGGCCACTTGGAAATGTGGTCCTAAATCTGATCTTCTACCATGTGAGTTTTGTCTAAACATCCAGGTCGCATTTATCTGACCTACACATCATTGATAGACGACAAACTAGGGCTGGGCCGAATAGCACTTTCTAGACTCCGGATATGAATAAAGTATTTTTTTTCATTCATATTCAGGCCCAATTAATGATGAATATCCGAATATTCGGCTTTTGTGACACATTTGGGTCGTATGAAGTTCACACAGGAGATCACATACAAGTCGCATTTAACTGAAATTGAGCATTAAGTCCTGCAGTCTGAACGTAGCCGAAGTTTCCTTTAACTTCACTGCACTCGGTCCACAGATGCTAAAGCTTTGCTATCCCTTCGTGGAAGAAAGTCACATCTTGAGATCCCAAGAATCCTGAACAGCATGCATGACCTCATCATCAGTCTGAAAATGGCGACCACACAAGTAGGATATTTGTTCAGGAAACAGAAGTTAGATGAAAAAAGTCCACGGGGCAACAGTTCAAAACCACATCTGGCTGCTTCGGAAACCTGTGCATGCTCGCTCAAAGGTTTCCTCTTGCAAAGAAATGACGACAAGCCGTTGAGTTTTTGTGGACAGTGATATAAGGCTTTAGGGTGAAGAAACAAGTCTTGTCCATTTGAGAAAAATGGAGAGAAGTCTTCAGGATTCATCTTCAGGATTCATCTTCAGTAGTTGTAGTTGTAGTTATTCTTCCACGTTAGCTGGTTTTGGAGGTGTTTCATGCTATCTGGAGCACCTGGAGCCAAAGACAACAAAAGTAGCAGAAACTGTTGATCAGTCCTGTGAGTTAAACATTTTCTACGTCAGAACATACTTGTCTCATCTCACAGTATGCAAATTAGCTAATTTTTGAAAAAGACAAAAACCAACTCAAATGTTTCTAAACAACTGGGGACGAGTTTTGAGAAAAGTCTGTAATTGAAACACCGCTTTAGACATCCTGACAAACCTCTGGATCCTAAATGTCACTTTTCATATCTGTTTGTTGAACTTTCCATATATTTCAGCCTCCAAAACCCACACCTTTACACTGCAGGTATAAATTTAAAACCTAATCCAACATAACCCCTGACAGACATGATGGTGAACTCATTCAGGTTATCAGCTCCTTCAGAGTCACAGAAAATATCACGCAGCAGTTTTCACCAGCTTTAAATGAAGACAAGACACGACTAGGTTAAAAGGGTTTAAACATTTAAAATGTATTTCCATAAAACTCTCCCAGTTAATACTCATATTAACACACTCATTTCTTTTTCTGAAATGTTATTCTTGTCTACACAAACTTTAATAAATTTCCAGAACAGTTATCTGAAGCCAGGTTTCAATTTTTTCATTCTATCTTGTTGAGTCAAAGGTTTTTACAGAGAAGATTTGGATATCTCTTTTTATTACTCCATCAATCTGAAAGTACTGTCAACAGCCAGAAAAAAAAATCCATTTTCACCATGTTTTTAGGAATGAAATGTTATATAAATCAGGCAGGCTGTGAGTGATATATGAAGAAAATCTTCAAGTAAAAACCTTCACAGCATTGATTGAAATATAATTGGAAAGTTTGGTGAATGTACGTGCTTCAGAAGTTCAGAATTCTTCCTCAGAGAAGGAGAAGAAAAAAAAAAACTTTCTTTTTCTTTTTCAACATATTTTATTGGAAACCATGAGACCCCCACAGCTGCTTACTTACTTGTGTGTCTGTGCAGAGTGCACAATCGACAAAGTGTAGTAAAAAAAAACAAACACCTGAATGTGTATTCTTTCATTCTCTTTCAAGCAATTGAAAGTGCACAAAGGAGAATAGGCACAAAATCTCAAAATCGACCAAAGTCTGAAAAATGAGGTTTTTGCCCGTAATGTTCCACCTTGAACAACAAAGTGTGTCTTTTGTCATTGCTCTCCAGAAGAACACATGAAAGCTTTTTCCGATCTGACACCACTTTTGGCAAAGTGGCATGTTTTTTTTCTGTACCTTGCAAAACATCTTTTTTTGTGTGTGATTTGGCAGCTTGACTTTAGATACAACTTGGTTAGGGTAGGGTATGGTTTGAATTAAAATTCGTTGAGGACCTTCATCACGATACCGTAAAACACACTTTGTGAACGACTGCATTTAAGGACAAAAGAAAACAGAGTTGACTGATTGTAGGAACCTTGAGAGCCGTCTCCCGAGTCAGACGCTTTGTTGACTCATTCATCTGCCCCGACCTCCTCTCTCAGTGGGATTTGTGTCTCTATAACAACATCAATAATTTACACTCCTTTGACAAGACCTACCAGAAGGCTTTGCTCTTGATGAAATTGAGTGAAGCTGTTGTTTGTACCGGGACGACAGTCTCATTTTCTCCTCTGTGTGTGAAATTGATGTTATTTCCCTTTAAAGTTTCCGTCAACAGCTTGTTTACATTCTCTCTAATCCTGATCAAATTACCACAAAGTGACTTGGACCCTACAGGTTTCTTTTTTTCTTGCCCTGGAGGCCAATATTGGGTTAATTCCGCCCTGACTTTTTTACAATCTTCTCAGTGTTTGGTATTGTTAAGCAGTTTTTTGTTTGTTTGTTTGTTTTTTGGGACATTTATGGTGTTGCAGTGATGTAATTGTATCAACCACTGTATGAACTTTATATGGTTAATAAAAGGTAATGACGATACAGTATGTGAGTTATTTATTCCAGATATTTACTGTACAGTTATGAGTGGAAAAACTGCTCTGTCACCGGAAACACGCTGACAGTCTCAATTAAGCGGCGTAAACTGTTGCCCAGAGACTGTTGTCACTTTAATTTAAAACATCAGCGCTCTTATTTCTTGCGTTTACAACCATAAAGAGTATCTGGAGGAGATTCAGGCTTTGGTGCAGTGGGTATAAATCAGATGCCTCTTTGATCGTCCTCAGCCACATCAAACGAAGAACATGACTTGGCTTCGCGAGCCGATGCCAAGTGTGGCAGTACAAGGCGCCCGCTTGAGAATAAGAAGCACAATCATTTATTGTGTTGTGAACGTCTGTTTGCCTCCGGTTCTGTGACGCTGTCGTAGATGTGTGACCTTTTTTGGAGGCAGGAGTCCGACAGCGAAAACTGTTTCAGAGTCACAAACAATCCACTTAAGTGACCCCGGACGACACCTCTGCCTTGTTTCTAGTTTGATTCCCACATTAAGGATCGCACTGTGAAGCTGACGAACCGAATTAAAGCCGTCAGAGCAATTTTACAGATGACTTTTTGGGTTTTTTTTTTTTCTTTTTTTTAGGAATTATCAATGTTTTGGTGCAGTTTGATTTGGGGTTTGTGCACACGGTTGAATCAAAAATCCTCACAGTGGTAAAAACAGCAGCTTTGCAAATGTATTTCCACCCCTATTAAAAGGAAATTGCCTCGGGTAAATCTTTATTTTACAGACTGGATGAGGATGACAAGGAAATATGTGATGCTATCTTCCCCTTTGAGGAAAACAAAACACATACACGCTGAATTACAAGGAGGAAATTAGACCAGAAAAAAACGCATGCGTGTGTGTGTGTGTGTGTGTGTGTGTGTGTGTGTAGAGGCGATGGGACCTAAAGGAAAGCCACTGTCATGTCTGGTCCGCTTAGCTTCGACTAATATGATGGCTGTAATAGAGGAGAAACAGCTTAGAGAGATTTAACATAATTAATTAGTGAGCATTAAGGAAACTGGTAGGCATTCATTTAAAACTTTAGACAGACGTGCCTCTTGTTTCTAACTGTCTGCTGGTCACAGCTGTGCAGACACGAGTTCGGAGTATTTGTTAGAAATTTCCTTAAAATCCTGCCAAGGCCTTAATTACTTCCTGAACTTTCAGACCTAATTAAACTGACAGGACAGGATGAGCTCATGATAGTCATCTGTCAGAAAAGCCAATCATAATTAAAACAAATGGCCAAAATCTAATAATTTGAAATTTAACTAAACTTTTTTTTTTTGGGATTCTCACAGACACCACGCATAAGAAATAGCAGCTGAGAGGAGACACGTCCATTCATCTTGGATTGTAAAATGTGTTCATTCCTGAGGTAAATGTACATTTCAGGTCTGAATGGAAACAGCTTTTACTCCAAATAAAGCTCCTGTCCTTGTCTTTTGTGTGAGAATTTGCCTCTTTCAATCTTTTTAAATGTGGTTCATTATTGGAGGAAAAAAAGAGTTAAACAGACCATCCTACCCTCCTCCTCCTCCTCCTCCTCCTCACATTCACCGGTACAAGCAGCACCTGTTCTGCACAAAATAAAACACATTCCAGCCCTGATTCAATAAATGGCGGGACAGCGGTCCTCATATGATCTGGGTTAACACATAAATCACATGATTCTCCCCTCACCTCTCGTCTGCGCTGACTTCTCTTTCCTATCTCACTGAAGCAGAGTCCTAGTGGAGACAACATAAATCAAATTATAGATTCTTTACACTCATGTCTCCAGCCTGGGAAAAAAAAAAAACAGAACTTTTTTTTTTTCTTCCGCTGCATTACAGGAAGAGCTATCATCATGAAATCATAGAAGATGCACATCAGACAAATTTTCCGCTCCGCTACTGAAACATTAAAGAGGATCAGTACATGCAGAGCAAATGGGCTGGTTTTACAGTCCTGAGAGTTGGAGCTGCTAAGCCTGTGCCGACCATGAAAACCTCACTTGTTAAAGCAAAAAAAAAAAAAAAACTGCTGCACTTGCACGGCGCTGTTGCAATATAACACTGATATTACGCTTGAAAATATTGCCCCGAGGACGTGGAAATATTGTTCTGGATTGTAGGGACCATAAATTAATGGCTCATCCACCGTCTACCATCCACACCTGAAACCCAAACATCACACAGCTCCCCAGCACCACTGATATTTTTATGTTGCCAAACATGACTCACCTGCTCTAACGACTATTATGGGATGATTTTGTTAGCAAGCTTAATAAAAGGATATTGCTGGTCATATTCTACATTGCTCTCGTTCCTATAAACAGACCAAAAGAAACAATAAATTACGAGTGCTGTCTCTGTAGCCAGAGCCTGACAAATCGAATTTGTCGGAGCCATAATGCTGCTTGCATGTTTTGAAGTTTATTTTGTATTGAACCCTTATCCTCCAGTCAATAAATACGATCATACCTAGTGTGTATGAGTCTGTTTTTTCTCATTCAGTAATCAGCTGATTTTGGAAGTTACTGCGCTTTATAATAATAATAAAAAAAAGAAAAGTAAAGCTGTATATTTGAGATCCATATCCAAGCAGGAAGCAGAAAGAATTAGATTTATTGATGATAAGAAAAAATATCAAGAGACACAAACCCTGTTTCATGAAAGCATAACCAGAACTTGAAAGAAGGAACACAACAAAAAAACTTCAGCCAGACAACTCAAACAGAAAAGATTATTTCATAAATGCATATGAACAGTGTTGATGTTTGCCAGGTTCTGACCTTGTCGAGTCCCACAAGTGACAACACTTCCTGCGGTGGCGGGAGGGACTTTGAATGCTAAATGAACAATCCCATCATGCTTTTCAGGTGCGCAAAGTGGCAGCAGGCGCGGCGGTACGAGAGTGAGCGGAGCGCTGAGAGCCTAAGTGCTCCATCATGATTAAAAGAGTGCGCCGGATATGTTGCAGTGAGGGCGAGTTTACACTGCAGCAGCCTCAAGCTTTCCGCCTGCGCTACCTCACAGGCTTCTCTTTATGCCTACTAAGCGAATATGAACAGGACTTGTTGTGTCTGTGGCTGCAGGTGCAAAGTAAAGTTTTCCTGCAGGTCCAGCGGGTGATAAAGAACAGCCGATCTCCAACAGCTGTTATCGCTCAAGTATGAATTAAAGATGAGGGCACTCAGAGACCGTAAGAGTGTGGACTTCAAACCCTCAAGCAGCAGACATTATAAAAATTGGATGAACACACCTAGTAATATCACAGAGGCAGCTCTGAATGAGGTGCTGACAAAGATTGAGCCCCTGAAGAAAACAACGCTGCTGTTGTCAAGACTTTCTCCGAGCACATGAAACACTAGAAGGGCACATGTGGAGCGTTCACTTCTATCAAGGCCATGCCTCACCTCTCCACAAAGTTTCATGACAGTTTGGCCGTGGAAGTTTGAGCATATTCTTCCTGACAAAGGGAAGACAAGGAAAACATCACTTCAAGCCTAAAGCCAGGCTCTCTTTTAACCTGCTACATCGCCATGGTAACCGATGCTGCTCAGCTAACCTGCTCCAGAGAAGGTTCAGCTCAGAGTTTTAAATCGGCTGTTAGAAGCACCACCCGTTCACCAGTTATTTTCCTGATGATACTGTTGGTGAACGAGCTGAGGAAATATGTTATATCTGCAAACCTGTTGAGCTGAATGTTAGTGAAGTCACCGAATGAAGCTGCGCAGTTACTGTAGCGAACATGTGCTGCAGCGCTGCATTGCCATTGAAACCTACATGCACTCAGTTGGTGATCCCGAAAATGCATAAATATGTTTTTATGCTTGGTCCTGATTTGCTGTCCGGTCCATTTTGCACCGCTGGTACTACAGCAAATACAACCCAGGTTGGAAAACTGTTGGTCTACTGGCATTTATCAAAGTGAGTTTTCAATCAACAACATTATTTTCACTTTGATTTGTCCAAAAACTAATGAAAGCTATGTAGCCTTCATGATGGCATAGTGTCAGACCTAAATGTGCCTGCTGAGTATCATGTTTAAATGTATGAAGTTTAAAGTTTAACAGCTATAATGTGCAGCTGCATTAAGAGTGAATTTTTTATGTTCTACGCAGCATTAAAACAACCTGTTCCTCTTGACTGAAGCTGGCGGCACGCCATCGTTTCATTCTGTGTGGAATCAAACAGGTAATTTTTCAGGAACATGCATCGAAAGTAAAACTTGGGTGAACAAAGCAAACCACCATCATGATGCACATTATCTCTGACTGGAGTTTTAGGTTTAGTTAAGCCAGTTTAGTAAAGAAAGCCGGACTATGTTGATCTTGCTCTGATAGCTGTGTTTACATGCACACCAGTATCCTGCCTTTAAGGCTTTTATGGTTTTGATCATGTCCTGCACATGCACCTGCGATGTGTGTGATGTGATGCAACACAAAACAGCAATTTAATTTGGTGTTTCTGATGTTAACCTAACCTTAAATGAACTTTATGAGGCCCCTTATTATGGGCTTACGGCCTTACTGGGCACTACTGAATGCCAACGTCACATTGAAGATTTGCCATAACTGCCTTAATACCAGCAGCAGGAGACGAGAGTGACAAGAAACATTAAACAAGGCAACAGTTTCCCAATTTCTTCTCGCATGATCAAAATATGATATGATATGCACTTACCCCGGTTTCTGAAATCAGGATATGATGTTTACATGTGCAAATACAAAAACGTGACACTTGAAAAGCTCGATCACACCCACAAAGTCTCGAAGAAGTAAAAGTTCAAATGCATGCATTCAAAGAGTCTAATTCCTTCTACAGTCCTGTGGCTACATCTGAAAATGCCCTTTACATTGGAAATGTCATACTGGCCTCCCTATGTGGGCCTTTTTCTGTTGGCAAACAACAACAGTGTGCATTACAGCTATCATCTGATAAGGAGTGCAGACAAATCAATAGAAATCCAGAACACTGCACTTGGTTTCAGCAGGTAAATGTGCCTTTTGTCACCTCAGATTCTCCATTATCACTCTTTTGTTTTGAACTTTGTAGGGATTATAGATCTCCCTTACCAAGACGAAAAGCACATCTTAGCTGCTGCACTGAGGTCCTCAGTCGAAACACTGCTTTACCTTCATGCCAACATAAAGAAGCAATGTGTCAATACCTCTCTTCTGCGATCAGCTACAGGAGAACCAAAAACCACAAAGAAAGCTGGAGGCAAGAGTAAGCTAGATCAAGATAAACAGCTACACAAAATGCTATGACCACTCACAGATGACGTAAATAATGTTGATGATCCCATAAAAACATGCCAATATCTGGGATGCACTAGATTTAAAGTGAAGGTGTTGACGGTGGTTAGAAATGGGCAAATGTGAAGACCTGAGTGACAAAGCTGTTGGTGGGTTGTGCTGGATAACGTCTGATCCAATCTGAAACATACTGGGCCTAAATTTCTGCTGCTGATGTTTCGATGCAAGATACCAAAGTGCACTGTCACAGATCTTGAACAATCCAGGCCTCTGTGGGTTGGAGTTGTTCTGTCGGGACACGAGGAGTGCCATCGCGGGAGTGGTCACAGTGTTTCAGCTCAAAGCTCAGATTCATCTACGGTGGTGAGTGTTCTCAAAGAGCTCAATTTTAAAGCATGTTAAACAGCACTTTGGTGTGGATAGAAAGCCAAAAGGGAGAGAAAAAATGTGTTTCAGGTTTATCTCCATCAGCATGGACACAGCTAAAACCCCAGATTACATGCAATTGGTCACTAATCAGATTTTCCGCTGCGCCTCTGCCACAGCCATACTGCTCTGGGTCTTTAAAGCCCTCTCACAAATCTGTGTTGTTCAACGTTTGCCTTTATCAGAGCTCTCGCCTTATTTGTAACCAATTATAAATCAGTATTTAGACACCTCCATTCCTGCTCTCTTTTCGAGCCTCCTGGAGATTGTCTTGTGATGCTGTCTGTTTTTTTTTTTTTCTTCTTCTTTCTCAAACGTTCCTGAATAAGCTCACTGGGGTTGAGGTCTTGTGACTCCTCACGGAAAGCCATGCGAGTAACACTTGTTGTTGTTCCCTGGAGTGGAAAATTACCAATCCTGAATTTGCTAAACACCAACCTCTCCCCAATTACCCAAAAAATGTTTAACTAATTCTTTTTTTATGCTATTATGTCAGCAGTTTCATTCAGTTTGTGGTTCAGTTTTGTTGTTTTTTTTAACCTTTTCTTCTTTAAGTGTGTTGTCATTGATTTGAAAAATGCTATTCTTCCATTATTTCTACATCTTTTGATTGCACTACAAGGAGCAGGATGTTTACTCCGTTCGCTTTGTATCTTGTCAGCTTGACTTGGTGTCGTGATTAGTTTTTGTCGACTCTCTTTAGGTAAAGCATCAGAAACATACGATGATATAGCTGTAGTTAAGGTCCTTACGCAAATTGAAGCACTTTTCTAGTCTTCTTTCTTACTTTTCCTCCTCCTCTCTTCTTCTATTCACACACCATTACATTAGATTTTTTTTTTTTAAAATGTAATCCTCAGAAGCCAAAGTAGTTTTACAATCCACATAAACATACAGGTCCCAGCAGAAAACATGAAGTATGCTGCCACTACAGTACTAACACCAGCACTGACAGAGATGATGGAGATAAACAAACTTCATCCCATCCAAGCACTTTGAGGCCACAGCTGTAAACATCTTTGTGTACAGTTACCATGGTTACATGGGGTTTTCTCATCTACGGCGAGGTTAATGGAAAAAGCTCCATTTCCCTCTACTCTGCAGTGATATAACTGACTGACTTTTCTCAGTACATTTCCAAATTCTGAACTTTCTCTCTGTTCCCTTAGCATTAGCATTACTGCAACCACAGGCTCTCTCCAGCGAAGAGCAGCAGCTGCAGAAGATGGTTCACTCACCTGTTAACTAAAGATCTGAGAACAGACGCTAAATGGTATGTTAAATGACCAACAACCAACTGAAAGTAAGATTAAAGTAAAATCTGCATCGTCTGTGTGAAATTATCAGCTGCTGCCTTCATGTTTTTAGCTTGTCTCAGCTGCTTTGTTGTCACTTTTCATTGCAGTTTGCGCGAGTTTAGTTCATTTCTTTCAATAACTGTCAGATATCGCTTGATGTGTTATTTTTGCTGAACGTAATGAGCGTCTTAATTAGCAGCGGTACAATAGGTCAGACTGATAAATCTACTGAAGAAAAGTAATTATAGGAAGTGGAGGAAGTTTGATCTGGGGCTGCACTGTTTAATTCACAAATAGCACTTTTTGCATAAAACAAATAGTAATACATGAGAATAATTAGTAATAAGGAAAACAGCAGTAATTACTTTAGTCTCCCATCTGTCCATCTTGAACATTATTGTTTGAGTTCAGCTCAACTGTATTTCTATAGCACCAGTTTGCTCAACATGTCTCATCTCATTGCACTATAACCCATGTTCTAAGAGGATGTAATAGCTCAAGATCAGTAATAGAGGCAAAACTTTTTTAAGTATGGAAGAAAAAAAATCTAATATCTCTGAAGACAAGGGCACAACACAAGCCTTTCATTTGTTTCACAGCTGTGGGCACAGAAGACCTTATGAATCATTCTTTAGAGCATCTGTAAGTGCTCACGCAACACATTTTTTGAACTACCAGAAGCACCAAACAGAGGGTGAACTTCAAACTGAGACCTGATTTGAACTCCAGTCCACACTGACAGACAGATCAGCCCGGCAGAGTATGAGAACATGATTTATACTTACAGGAAACCAGACATATTGTGGATTGGCAGTTACGTTTCCTCTGTTCGCACTAAAAGCTAAAGTTAAACCTCTTTGCCACATAACAATAGGCTCACAATGAAGTAGGAACATTTAACTGATACAAAGCCTTTTTTTTTTATAGTGTCCTAAAGAGAAAAAGCTCTCACACAAAATGGTTGATCATCTCTTTGTAGTTACTAGAAGACATTATTCTGGATTAGAGGAGGAAACTGACTGCAGGAATGTGGTTAATTGTGTGCATCGATGCTCCTCACTGGAAGCTGATTGTGCGCTGAACTCACTGAACTTGAAAGGCGAAGTCATGCCCTCTGTCCATTTGACATAATGACCAGCCATACACTGATAAACATTCTCCTTCAGGAATTGCCTAAAATGCCACAAAGCAAAGCCTGTACATCCTGCGTCCATG